>NW_010332983.1:3002-38704 GCF_000700745.2 Antrostomus carolinensis | reverse complement strand
GCCAAGCATCATGGAGAAAAGATTTATGAAGAGATTGGCATGCTGCCGAATTGCTAGATAAGCCTTATAACACATCTCCTGAAACCTGGAAGAGACAGTAGGGGGGGGAAAAAAACAACCTCAGTGTATTTCCTTATTAGATGCATATTACTTCTTCACTTCCAAAACAGTTTTCAGGTAACTGGACTCGAAAAAACCCCAAAAACCAAACCCAACTCCAACAAAGACCATGAGTCTTAGTCTAATAAGAATACCATAATGTTGCTGAGCAAATATACTCATCTTCCTACTTAGGTTATCTTCATTTCTGTAAGAATTAGTAGTGGCCAGACTAAAACAATAGCCAAACTGGAGACAAGCTTTCTAGCCTTAAACCTCATTTGCAACTCATGCAAGTGTTCCACACAAGTTTATGGGAGTTCACAGAGCCATTTTAGTCACTGCTACTGACATTTCAGATTTCAAAGCACATTTCATACTATACTGCTGCAAACAGTGCTTTCCTGATTATCATCAGATACACACTTCTCTCCCGTAGTTTTGTAAGGGTGGTTGCTGTTGCTCCTTAGATACTCTGGTGACTGCACTGAAGACAGGCATTTGCAATATCACAACATTGGGTGAGAAATGCCTGTTTATGCTGAAATTACCAATTTAAATCAGATTAAGAAAAAGAAAAATGCAAAAAAAAAAAAAAAGCTTCACTGCAGCATTCAGACACTATAACTTAAAATCTCTCTTCCCCCCCTCCGCAACATAATGAAATTAAGGTCAAAATTTAAACCTCTCAAAGACTGGATGTCTGGAAAGACAAATAGCAGGAGTGACTAGAGCAACAGATTTTTTGAATTTATTAGTATTATTTTAAAGTTCTACTTTCTTAGCAGGTTCTGCAGAATGTCACAAACTACACAAGCCAGCTGAAGAGCTGATGTGACAGCAGCTATAGGAGAGAGAAGTGTTGCTGAGCGACCAGCAGGCTCTGATGTGGATTACACCTGACATTTAGGAATTCTCAGTTTTTGTAGTTATGCATCCCAAGAGAATTCTGGGATAAGTGTGAAATTTAAAAAAAAAAATAATAATAAAAAAAAATCAGATATTAACAAATTTATCTTTATTCACATATGTGCTGACCCTGCAAAGCTATAGTGAGGTTTCGTGAACCAAAGGCCATGTAAGCACTAAGATCACCTACTGTTTTACAAGTGGATGGTTGATCTTCAACTGAAGAACTAGAACATACTCACTGCAAACCAATTAAAATACTACTTTTCAGTTAAAAGGTCTAATTATAAAGGTCATCAGTAATAAAATTAATTTTAGGTACAAAATACTCTGGAAGTTAAATGCTTAAAGGCTCACCTTTCAAACTCCCTCGTTTTGGTACATTCTTGGGCTCCTTTACTAATCACTATTAAAAAGTCTTGTGTTAAGACAAATGGCACACGTTCTCTTTTATAACCAAATTTTTTCTTCTTGTGATCGAGGAAGTGCCCAAAGTCAATGTGAAACAGCTTGGAAAGACAGAAAGGTATTTTAAGATTAGTAATTCCTTGTTTAAATGATGTCACAGTAAGAAGTGATAATTTACTTATAGTTCAGATGGATTTTTTTTTTCTTTTAAACAAACTCATATCAAAGACATTAGGCTATGTTTTTAGAAAAACTTATCTTACTTGTCCATCATCTTTTACCATGATGTTACTATTGTGGCGATCACCAATGCCCAGTATAAAGGTAGCAACACAGTATCCGGCACAAGAACGCGTAAACAAGTCAATAGCTGCATCATACCTATTGGAAACAAACAAAGGAGATGTATTATTAGAATATCTGTAGGAAAACAAAAGTGCAGATTATTTTTTTCTTTTTTTTCCTTCCCCCCCTCCCCCATAAAGGAAGAACCAACTTCTAGTATCTTCTCTGAGTGAAGCAGAGTTCATGGACTTTATCATTTCATCAAAGTAAGGAAAGCAATTAAGCATCCTCTGAAAACAGAAGTACTTCATTAGATCACAGAACAGTAAACTAGCTATTAAAGTGACTGTCCCTCTTGTGAAGGCCAGCAGTTTTAATTTTGATGAGCTACTGTTAAAATACAGACTTTAGCCATATCTTCATAGTTCTACCTCCAACTTCTGCTTTACTGCTGAGAAGTCACACAACCACCCAAACCTGTTAAAAAAGTGACAAAGGAAGGCAGGGGAAAAAAAAAAACCCAACCAAACAAAACCAAAACCAGACGGACATCATTTCCCACTTGATGAACTTTAGCTCTCTTGAAGCTTCCATCAAAAAAAGCGTACGAACAAGAAAAACAAGCAACAGGAAATCTCACATTTCTCCTTTGTTCTTGTCCTTGAGCCACTGATGCAATGTATGGCTGTTGAACTGCAATGCTCCTTTTAAGCCTCCTTTACATTGAATCTGCATGATCGTATGAGAGCTCCTCACGACCTCGATGAGTCCCACACAGTCACCAATAGACAAACAACCATAAGGCAACATCCTGAAAGGCAAAGGTTTTTTTTTACTGAGTTAAGTTTTAAGACAGCAAGCAACAGGCATGTTTGATAACCCTTATCAGGCAAGTGTCATCTATTACTTAATTCAAGACACAAACATCTGTTTTATCATTTTATAGGTGTGTTATGATTAGTCTTGTGGAAAAAATGTACCAGATATTAGTACAGGAACATGCCAGCCACTGTATCCACCAATGTAATTCTTCAGTTTTCTATCAGGACAAAAAGTTAAAGCAAAATTTTTTTAATGTGTCCTTGGAGGCCTTGGAAAGTACATGTGAAGTACTAGAGACAGAATCTAAGCATTCAGAAAACAATAGTTAGGATTTCATGGGTTACTGTAAACAAGTATCAGGTAAGACTTTGTATGTGAAACCAGCGTGAGACCTTCAAACTGAGTGTCCAAATAGTACCTGAACATAGTACAAAATTGTAACTGAAATCTATAGTCAGCAACATTACAAATTATCCAGATGTTCATGGACTAACTGTAAACAAATGTTTATTCATGGACTCTTTAAAGAGCATCATAAATCACTTTTTTGTAATCTGTAAGTGAAAGTCAAAGGATAATCTCAGTAGCCCATTTTTCTCTTTACAAGTACAAGAAATTAATTACTCTGCCTCCCTTTTCTTTCACAGGTCTCTCTTCTCACCCTCCCCCAAAGTCTGTATTTCTGTTATGTTCAAAACATTTTACCCAACAAAGCCAAGTCAAAACCAGTCATTTATTCAAAGATTGTAAGAAACGTGGCCATTACCACATTTAACATCCTCTGTTAAAAGATTTGTGAGAGAGGGTTATGTACCCAGAAGTAGCCCTTTCCTCTCCTGAAGTTTCCTTTTTGGACTGAAAGTATCATACCTATAGAGTAAAAAAAAGCCTTCTAGGAACAACAGGGTATCAAAAGTTTTTTTGTGATGCCATGGTAAAAGCTGAAATGAAGATACCAACTACAAAGATTCATCACTCAACAGGGCTGCAAGTTTGGCAATTTGTTCAAAGAAAATCCTACAGATACCGTCAGTAGACCAGAGTGGGGCTAGGGTGTGTTAGCTCTTGTAAACATTCCTGGTATGCCAATCCCTCATACCCACTTGAATGAGACATAAGTATTTTTCTAATATGATCTTATCTCTGGGGAATCCAATAGTTGACCTAACTGAAGGTTATTTTTGAAATAATATTAAAAAAATCACTCTAACATGTACATGCCTATTTATAACATTTCATTTATTACCCTTGGGACAACAGAAGCAATTTCTGGTAACAAACCAATGCAAAAACCATTAAGAACAGTATTGCTTGAGAATGACCTCAAACACTTACCGAAGATCAAGACCCTGATTTTGCCAGATGTTTTCCATAATTCTTATTATCTGAAGTGTCAACATGTCTTGACGCAAGTCTGGAATAGTCAAATAAACAGAGATTGCAAATTTCATAACACCAGAACACTTTGTTACATCTTATTTTACTTTTCCCCCCCAAAAGTAGGTCTAAAGGAAACAAGGCTTACATAGTTTAGTGTAGGTTTTGTCTCTCAATAGAGAAAGGCAGATTTTAAATAGTTGAGAATGAATAAAAGTTTGCAGTGGTGATTTCAAAGCTGTTGAAAAATATACACTAAAAACATGACAATGGAATTACAGATTACATATCTGTAATATCTTGAAAATATTTGCATGTAAAAAACCCCCAAGTATTAAATAGTATCATGTTCCACCTCAATAGACTGAGCATCTTAGAACATACAAAACTTGTACGTGACTGAGACAAATACTTATTTGTGCATGCTTAATTTTTCTGGACAAGAAAATTGTTTTGCTCAGATGTTTAAAAAAAATTTTCTATATATGTATTTTATATGCTTAGAAAAAAATACTAAACAATAGGTTAGGAAAATAAACAGATATGCAGCTTTTAGATTACACTTATTTTTTCCTTACCGTCTCCATTTTTAAAGATTATCTCATTGTTCTGAAATAACAATTCAGACATAATATCTGGGTTTTCCCAGTTCAACCACAAGGGCCTTTTTGCAGATGACATTATCCTGCACTCCTCAAGCCTATAAAAGAGAGAAGATTTCTATGAAATAAGCACAATTTCATTCTCGTACGATGTTTCTGTAATACTACTAAGTTGTTCCTGTTTTCCATGAAATCTTTGAACTAGCATCAAATTAAAGATGCACAGGTAACCCACAATTAATCACTTTTACTTTCAGCTTCAAACTTAAATTAGCAAGTGCAATGTTAACCATTTGCTAAGCTGAACAGAAGAGCTGGCTATGTTGTCAGTTTTCCTTTAGCAGTGTTTGTTCCTTACAAATGGGAAGAGGACTGCAGACTGGGCAATACCTGCTTTGTGTACATTGCCTTACAAATAGAAAAGCCGCTGTCACCTCAAAGGAACAGCTGTCATGTTGTTCCCTAATTTGTTAAGTCATTGGACGGAAACTACTTCACTCTCTGTAAATTACACTGCTACAGATTTTATTCAGTTAACTTTGAAGATACTAACATTTAGTGTGTTAACATTTAACCTTAACATTGTTAATGTTAACATTACTAAGCATTTACTTAAATATCTAGACAAATTCCAAAACTGAAGACAATACCGAAGATTTCCCAGTTGATGTGCAGGATTAAGAGGAGAGATAAAACCTTGCAAAGCATCCATAAAATCTGGCCGCCTCATTTGTTCAACAAGAAACTTCATCTGTACCTGATAAATAGACATTCAGGTTTTGAGAACACTAATTAAATGTAAATGAAAGTAAGTATCAGATTTTAGCTTTGGTTTTAAAGCAAGGTTTGCACAGTTCCAACATAAGCAATTCCACTCAGCCAAATGTTACACAAATTGAAACCCTTAACTTTAGTTCTGTTGCCTTAAGAGGTAGACAATGGCAATGCACACAGAAAATACCACAGCTTCTAGGATAACATACAATCTACTGAAGTAAGCATCAATACTTCTCTAGTAAATCAAATAAAGCACAATTCTAAATAATTTCTGTGACTCAACAGCAACAGTTTTGGTATGCAGACAGCTTATACTACCTTCTGGGTTTCATCTTTTTTTTCCTGCTTGAGAATATCTGTGAGGTTAATCAACTTCTCCATAGCCTCCACCTGCCTGCTCAGATGCTTTAGGTACATTCCACACGCTCGACAATAAGACTCCAGAAGTAAACCAAACCTCTGACTTACAGTTTTATTGTGCATTTCAGACCTACAGAGAGAGGAAGAAGAGTTATAAGTTTTAGCTTAAAGACAAGACCATTTTAGAAGTGCCAAAAATGAAGCTATACCTGTTACATCTTCCTGAGGGCTGCTAATGGATCCTTCTTTTCAGGTAAATAATTTGTACTGACCTCCCACAACTCATCTCATTTTGACTGGACTTCTCAGACTTGAGTACCCTTTACAACTAATTCAGCACAGAGTTTATACACTTTCCCCCCCATTCCTTCTTGCTCCATCCTGTCCTTCTCTACCCCTTGCCTTTATTCAAAATCCAGGCTTCCCAGAAACTCCATAGTAAACCACAAACTTTTAATTCAAGCTCAAGATTTCTTTGCTGAAAGCAAAGCTATTCTGTTTAATTTTCTCCTTGTCTCATTTAGCCAATCCTAGGCTGTGGCCCCTCTAGTTTCCTTGTTCTTACCTACTCTCTGGTAATATTTTCCTAAGAAAAGGACATTTAGTATATCAAGCCCTTAGAACTAATTGTTGACAGCTAACAGGAATCCCACCACCCCTTAAGCATGATATTAAGCTTACTTTAAATGCCAAAAGAAGAAGTGTCCTATCCTTTGATTCGTCAGTGCCTTCTTGAGTAAAAATCTCACAAGCTGATTATCTAAATACTGTTCATATTTCAGAACCTAGTTAAGGATAAAGAGAACACACAAAAAATATCAGCTGCAGTTATTATTTCTGAGAAATACAGATTCATGGCAGTTAAGTAAAAAGCAATCTGTTTTACATTAAGTTTTGTAGAACGACTGATCTTAAAATCAATACTTGCATGTGTTAGGATAGGAACAATATCTGCTAACACTGCATTGGCTGCCTCTATTTCAGGAATCTACCATCTGATGCTTCCTTTACTGTTACCAAATATTTTAGCATCAACTTGCTCAAAATTTAGAGAAAATGCTTCTGCTCATACTTTCCCAAATGTTAGGACAGCTGAAATAGCTGCCTGTTCCAGTTGGTACAACAGTTCTGCATCTCTGCAAAATTTTGGCATTTAATATCAAAGAAGCAAAGCCACATCACTACAGAAGATGAACTACATTTCATCTCCTACTAAATATTCCACAATGCAAACAGATACTTTTGATAACCTCTTTTTCACATCATCTTACCTTTTGTTGTATTTTAAACCTCTGTGATCATCAAATACACACAAGACATCAAGGATACCAAAATAAGTTATATACCTGTACTAGCTGGATTAAGTACTGAGACAGCTTGTCGTCTGTTAAGTACTTCTCCAGACACCGAACTGCAAAAGCTCGCACCATTGGATCTGGGTAATTGCAGTCCAAAAGCTCCATTGCTTGCTCTGGCTTGATGGGAGGCCAATCTTTTACCAAACAGTACATCTGTGGACAAGAAGGCCAAGCACATTCCATATTTGCATTGATTAGGAAGAAGTTGCAATACACAGCCATGAGAAGGTACTGTCAGACACAAACTGCTTCTGAGGAGAAGCTTTTTACTCCCTACTCCTCTCTCAGTAAGTAATTTGGTATTAGTTGCCAGCTGACTTTGTTATTTTATCCACTATAAAAAGAATGAAAAAAACCCCTCACATTTAACTGTAATTGACAAATCATCAGCATAACAAAGATTCAAGTAATGCCACCAAAAGGAAATCCTAAGACTCAAACTGAGCTAAAGAACAAGAACTATGGACCAGACTGATCAGTCAGTTACAGTGGCAACTTGAATCATCTAAGCTTACATTGAATGTATCATGCACACATAACATGTTTTTAACTTCCAAAAGTTTTCTTTACATAACATATTTAAAGCTTCTTCAAAAATTAAAACTCCTTCAGTGCTATATGTTACCTGGGCCACTTCATCTCTAGAATTCCATTTAACAGACAAGAGTAATTTGGGCAGAATTTCTGGAGTATTCACGCAATAGTGTCTGTGAAAGAGAAAAGAGTTGTATGTACAAAATGTCACTTTGGCTTCGATAACCATCTACTACATCCCCTCAGTCTTGCACCTTTTTCTTCCTTTGTCAGCAGAATCTGACTGATACCATAAGGTGGTGTAAGAATCCATGAAAGAAGGTGAGATTGCAGTAATGGGGAAAACAAACTAATTCAATTGCTTACTTTCCTCCATGGGCGTATGAACCAAGACATACAATGCAAAATGCTTTAAAAGCCTTTTTTAAAACAGTAACTCCATTGACACAGAATAAAGAAAAGGACAGTCATGACAAATTTGGAGTGAGTGGCACAACCCTGTGCCAACAAGGGTTCTTCTTTGGTTTGGTTTTTCTTTTTAAATACCTGTGGCTCCAAAGGAAGTCCTTCTCTTGCTCAGTGATTTCAGACAAAGGATCTCGTGTACATATGGCTCGCAGTTGCTCCTTGTCACTTTCTCTTAATTCGTTATCTCTAGCTATTCTGTTACTCTGCAGAGAGAAAGCAGTCCATTAATCCTCCACACATCTCCTTCTGCTGTCATACAACATACACGATGAAGTATTTTAACAGCATAGCAACACTTACAGCCTGTCACGCAATACTGTCTTGTTGTTTCCTTTTGTTACAAATGAGGACTTACAATTTAAAGATAGAGAGAGACGAAAGACTAGGCCTTTGATTTCTACAACTGCTTTTACTCACTACTGGGACAAGAAGAGGTACATTTCAACTAAATCAGCTGTGTGGAGAAATAGCACCAGTTAACATCTGATGAACAACATAATGTAGCACAAAATGAAACTGGTCAGTTCCATCTCCAGTTTTGTGACTGCTGAAAGGAGTGAAAAAGAATCAGAACTGAAAAAGCAGAATATGGAGGATGAAGCTAGGTAGATAAAAGGTAGAACACCGTAGGAAAGCCTGAGTAACAGGACACTCAGGCCCGAGACACAGGACACAGCTCTACTGTTACATTAACCAGAATTACTATGATATTTCCCAAAGACCGCAGAAAACAGAACTGGTACACATTGAAATTAATTTTATCTAAGACTTCATCTATTAGAGACAGCTTAGACCACTGGCAGAGGTACTGAAATTACTACTTGATTTTTCACAGCTTATATGCCAAGTTCAATTTTTCTCCTACACTTTCCATTTCTTAGTTCATTTAATGTGTTTTTTCCACAAAGCACCCTATGAAATCATGGTTTCTGAGGTTTCAACTACAGAATCAATTGCACTGCAAAATAAAGAAACCTTAAGCAGTTTATATTATTGCCTTTAGTATAAAATACAACTGTAGTAAACAAGTTTGACACTTGAGATGAAGCTATCCCCAAAATTCTAGTTGAACAATGTTTTTATAGTGAACTCACATTTTCACACTTGTATGATACCTACCACACACAAGAATAAGATCAACTCTTTTTCAAGTTCAAAACCTTTAAACTGTAGAACCACAGTATTTGACCTCTTGTTCTGCTCTCTCCCTAGGCAATTCCTACTGAGCACATTAGACAAGACAGTAACCAACAAACTAAGCTTTGTCAGACAGTTTTGTTGATGGAATTTTTTCAACTGATTGAACTAGTACTTTGAAACAGAAATACCTATGTGCCTTTTACAGAGAGTCTTTCCAATGCATCTAGCTTTAGGGGGAAAAAAAAAAGCTAAAGAACAGAATAATCTGAAATTCCTAGGTAGGAGATCAAGGTACCCTTTAAAAGGTGAAGTGGTGTTATTTCTAAGAATATGCACAAACACAGAAACAGCTGACAGATTATACCATATGATATCTGCTTCAGACTGAAATTTCTCTACTTTACATTTATTTTGAATTACATAAGTAATGTGTTCTCATTATGGGTTCACCACTACTATATGGGACAAGAATATTCTGTCCTTCAAGATTACATCTACCAATATTAAGGTAGGAATCAACCAACTCACAGGATTTTTAGTACTTTGCCCTGTTAGTAGTGTGATAGTATGAGATTGTAGTGCACCAACATGTTTCTCTTATTACTGTTCTGAAGCACATGGACTGGACTTAGAATTGGGAGGAAATTATTCAGGACTACTCTATGTGGCACAGGAAAATTTATAGAACACGTTAAATATTATGGTAATGATACAGTACAAGCAGCAAAGCCGAGTCATTCTGTAAGGAAGTTAATGGATAAATGACATTATAACCATCCCACTCCTGACATAAGATCAAATAGTTGATATTGAACAAGTGATTAATTGTACATATTCATCTTGATTCTGAAAGAGTCATCCTAAATAGTAAGTGAAAGTCAAAAAGTATAAAATGTACCTGCGTAGTGGGTCAGAAAGATCATAGTTTAGGTCAAGCCCAGAAGGAAAATGCATTTATCCTGTTGCGGTCAACACCAAAAACTTGAAATTCTATGAATTGTGGGACAGTAAATTAGATTTCTTATTTGAAAATTCTTTCATATTTGAGATATTAATGGACCTATAAATGATCTCTTATAAGTATGTATCAATTGATTTTAAATGCAGTGTAATGCATTTCAAGGTTAAACAAAAAAAGTTATGCTCTTTGTTATCATAACAAAAACATTTATATAGAAATAATACCTCAGTGACTGCTTTGCTGATTTTGATCATTTCAGACAAGCATTTTTAACCTCTTTCAGATATGGCCAATGCTACACAACAATCTAACATCTGATTTTTGAATGAGTAACACACTGCCTTTTAACTCCCTAAACATAGTTAATATTACAAACAGCTATAAATATGCACAGTATCTAAATATAGAAAGTTTGGCTTCAGACCTGAAGACACCACATGTTAAATATAAAGGGGACAAATACAATACTAAGAGACAACTAGTGATGTTCAAACTTACCAAGCATTTAATGATATGATTTAAGAAAGAATAAGTAATAAGAGGATTTTGGCAGACAACAAGGAGGGTTGAAAGAGAAGTGGCATGAGTAATGAGACAGAGAGACCAAAGCAGTGATATACAACTTGTTTCCCTGTCAACTTAGTCATTGATACAAATAGGCTTTCTCCATATTTAACCACTATGACCTCTTTCTACAGCACTGTAAAGATTATCACAAAAAAAGAAAAGGCAATAATTTGAGACTTAATTCTTCCTCAGAATGTTGGGTTTTTTTTAATTGTAAAGTGTAAACTGATCATTACTTTGTCACTGAACTGAGAAGTTATTCTCCTTACCATTTTCTATTATTGCCTATAGATGGAAGAAAACAATGAGCTGAGCATCTATAAGCCCAGCTAATAGGCTGTGTTACACCAAAGGATTGTTATTTACCAACAAGCCAGCTGTCCTTAAAACACTTATTAAGAGCCCTGCAGCACTGCTCAGACACAATATACAACATAAGCAGATACGCCACTCGATGACAGACTTTCTGTAGAGTATCAAGAGAAATCAAATGCCTACAACCCTTTGTTCAAGACATGCTGAGATGGGACTGTTATAAATATCAAAAGAGTTCCCAGACTGGAAGCTTACTGACATCTATGCACTTTTTGGCACAGTGAAACTTTCCACCCAGAGACTCTTCTTCCCACAGACCACAAAGCTCTCTTGGGGAAACTCTCAAGTCTTTGAACCAGCCTCCAGAAGAAAACTTAAAACATCCCAACTGATTTCACAGCCTTGTCTTGAAATACACAGTATTTTTAGCTTTACTCATTTTCTTTTCTTCTCCTTTTAAGAAAGCTCCAAACCTCACCAAAAAGCCAACTGTCAACGCACAGATTTTCTTCATGGAAGAGAGGAGATAAAGGACTACGCTCACATGTACAGCAATGAATTCCTTAGAATTCCCTGTTCTTACAGTCATAACCAGCCCATTAAACAGCCAGTAAAGAGTTATAGGCACCTTCAGGTTGCAAAAGAAAGCCTACCTATAGACATGAAATTGCAACAAAATAAAACAGTATCATTGAAAGAGAATTACAACTTTTGAAAAGTTAAGCTAAGAAGTTTAGACATCTGAAATAGAAATATAAAAATATCAAAAAGGCCCTAACAGTTTGCACAGTAAGACAGTTTCACTTTAAAGTGTTTTGGTTGGTCAGTGAAGCATCAGGTCAGTTTACGGCTAATATAAAGGAAGGAGAAGATATTACTCACTCTGCTAAACACAAAATAATAAATTGATTTATTGCTTTTACAATAAATCAGGATACACAAAGAAAGTTTTCTTTATTGCTAATATACCAAGTAATATAAATAATACTTTCATATTTTAGTAGCTAATCTTGGAAGGAGAGTTTGCCTTACCAGCCCTGCATAGCTGTAGTTAAACCCCAGTTCACGTGATATAGTCCAATTGGCATGTTCTTCGATCACTGTCATATCTGGGAACTTCACAGGATTGCTAAACCAATCAAATTCCAGCTCTAAACATGGAGTTTCCTACGTAAAGAGAATTTAAATTACTTCTTCTGTTAAATGATACCAATTATAATGCAGCATATTTTGAAAAAACATACTCCTGAAGAGGAAACTGGCATACAAATACCTACCTTATTTGGATTTGATCCAGTAACACCAATAGGATTCAACAAATCCTCCAGCCCATGAGGTACTGCCCAAAGATTCAAAGCCATTTTCCCAGATACAAGAGTGTCTGTGTAATCAAACATGTTTATATTTCCCCAAGCCAATGGACAGTGCTCCTTAAAGAAATTAAAAGGTTGTTTTTCAGTGTCATCTATTAATTACTGCAGAATGAGCCCAGAGAAACAACATTTTCACCCCAGAGCAAGTTGTTACATTCCCAGATCAGCAGAAAGCAGGTTATGGAAGCTGTACTGTATTTTTCTCTGAATGACTGTTATGACAGTCACTCTGCAGAATGACATCAACACACTTGCAAACACATGCTAACATCTTCCTCACATCAAAATAACTCAAGACGATGGAGAGCGAGTTTTTTTGACAGACTTTTTACCAAGGTCTGTAGTGACAGAACAAGTGGCAAAAGTTTTAAACTGAAAGACAATAGGTTTATCTTGGACATAAGAATTGGGTTTTTTTTAATAAGGGTGGTCAAACACTGGAATAGGTTGCCCCCAGAGAAGTTGTGGATGCCCCATCACTGGAACAGTTCAAGGCCAGGTTGGGTGGAGCTTTTGAGCAACCTGATCTAGCGAAAGATGTCCTTGTCCAAGTTTAAGGGCACTTGTATCTCAAAACACTAGCACTGATCTTTGTGTCTGGTAATACAGTATAGACATGATTTACAGTGTTGAACGGATAAGCTTTTTTCTGTGTTGTTTCATTTCTGACCACAAAAAAAGCAGTAGTCAGAATAAGATAAAAGAAAAGAAACCACCCTATTTTAATCAGATTAAAATCAAACTTTGCATTAAGACTCAGTGCCAGGACAGCATTTACCAAATATCTTCCCAAACTTGACTTAAGTAACTTTTTTTTTTGTTAGTGTATTAAAGCCATGAAGTATTTTACCTCTTTAGCGCCTTTCCGGCCTTTAACAGAACAGATAGAAAGGCAGAGCCGAGCAGCACGTGGAAGATCAGGAATGTACATGTCATACAATAGCCATTCGTTCCATCTGTAACATTTAAAAAGCAGAGTAAAACCAGGTTAAAGGACAGCAGGGAAGACAACTGCATTTAATCAACAGTTACACTAAAAAGCATTAATTACATTCCTACCTAAGCTGTATAGAGTACACTTTCTTACTGAAAGCCCTTCTTACTGAAGAAGTGTCCCTCTCCACACGTTTGACTCCTTTTGGGAATGGAAACTTCCCCAATTAACCTTCTAGCACTAACTCCGTTAAAAAAAGTAATGATAGAGTCAATTTCTGCAAACTTAGTAATATGTTAATTCACTTTCACTCTTGCAAACCTGTTGACTGCAGCTGCCAGCGTAGGTACAACCTAAAGGTAATGGATTTGCATATGTGCCACACCAGTGTAAGGTTTATCTTGTGAAATATTTTTCACTTCAGGGGAAAAAAAAAAAAGCAAGTGAGGAAAAAATGTGGCATAGTTTTCAGAACTCAACTAAACTTGAACTGCTAGAAAATAAAAAGATAATTGCAAGATGGGAATAAAACACAGAAATCAAAGCAATATTCCTAACTCAGATATTATTCAATTTACCACAGTAATAAGAGCACAGATTGGTTCTACAGGAATATACATTTTGTTTTAATGAACTTCTCTAAGCAGACTTTATCTCTCAATTGGCAGAACTGGCCTTTTGAAGAGAAACTTCTGAATAGTTTCTTTTCTTAAGTGGATTGCCATGCTGAATTTTCTCAGTTGAAGAGGCAGCAGCTTCCAAGGACAGCATTAATTTGTCAATGTGTCCATAGCTACTAAAAACAGAGTTTTACAAAGAAATAACTGTCCAAGCCCTTCTCCAAGGAGTAAGTTGGCAGATAACCTTTAATTCACTTTTCTTATGTGTTCATTTAATGTAATACAGATTTGTGTGATTATATCCATGTTTTAAAGCCACACCCTTCAACACCTTCCCAAGAAGATTTTCTCTCCAAAATAGTAAAACTATCAGGTCAAGTATAGCTGTCTTTGGGGAATCTCAGAGAGAAGCTATTTTTCAATAGCTGCCTACATTATTAGGCTTTCTAATTATAACACCTAATGGTATTCATAGAAAATGTACAGACAAAAAATATTAGTACATTTTGAAACTCTGAAAGACATGAAGTCAGACAGTAAATGCAGGCCAAGAATTACTTCTTAACACATACTTTGCATCTTAACCTGGTAGATGCTGAAATTTCACACCTTCTCATTAGTCTAAGTTATGGGCAGAAATTCAACTTCTGTTATAGACACTTGTTCTCAATATGTTTGTATATTGAAGCTGATATAAAGCTTCTTTTTGCACATTAATGGCACTTTTAAGTTCATGCAATTTATTTTTCCAGATAATACCCATGGTAGGTCAAATCTGCAGGTAATCAGCCCAGAGGTGGCAGTGACTTCCATGTTAGCAAGTAATATTTATCTCTCCACACACAGTGGTTCTGCTTTAGTACAGAGTACACAACCTCACCGAAACAAATCTGCAGTTTACATTACACCACATTGCCTCATGCTGAAAGTGAAATCTGAACCTGCAACTGGAACGAACACCTGCTATTGATCCACAGTCCAAAACACAGCTCAGTCGCCCAGAGCTATGCTGATTTCATAGTAGTAATTATATCAGAGTTTCAGAGGCAACTGGAAATGCACATGTAAACCAGATCTGTTCAGTGAAGAAACTATACTATTATATGCAACATGACAAACTACTTGTGTTTGAATTAAATTAATTCTATATATAAATATAGGGTTAGGTAAAAGAGTTCTTACAAAACTTTAGGCAAGGAATTTCCAGTAAGGAATGCTACCTGAATAATGGCTAAGTCAAGCCTTTAATCCTTCAGTGGTATCGTCTGTGATGCCACAGAAGTCTGGTTCTCTGTAGTTGTTCCAGTACTTCGCTTACCTGGGATTCGAACAAGGTACCCTTTGAGTATTCACATTGTCACACAACGGTTCCCCTCCATGGTAGATACCTGTTCTTACATAGATCTGAAAACAACATTAATATTAGTACTATCTTTGAAATGTTACTATAAAGATTTTTTTTCACTATCAACATATACTATGATCACAACATATTACCCCTTAATTTCCATCAAGCAAAAAATAAAAACAGAACTGAAAACCAAATAGCCCCACCACCCCACAACCCAAATTCATTCATGCCCTGCATGGTGTGAAGCATAGCATATAAGCACACCCTTCTAGAAAAAAATGCTTGGACTTTTTCCTCATTAAGTGCAAAACTAGTTCTTAAAAATACAATAATAAACTTGAAATGAACTCTAAGAAAAACCCCTGGAATTTATTTTCAATTCTTCCTGTGACAAGCTATAGCAAAAGAAAAGACGAAACAAATCCCAAGAAAATTACCAGGCCAGGCTTGTAGCATGACTTCAACAGGACTGAATGCTACCTGCCTTTTCTCCTTGATCTTCCCATAGCTCCCTTTTTAAAAGCAAAGACAGCAGCACGCTACCCAGCATCCCCTCATCAAAAGCATTCCCAATTACTGTAATACATTCTTAGACATAATAATTATTTAGAATATAAATAACAGCATGGGTTTTTTTTTTTCCTGTTGTTTATATACTCAAGCTGAAGTGAACTTTTCGAACTGAGTTCTGCTCCTATCAGGCAGGCTATTTAGTTAAATACCACAACTCATGGCTTTTAAGTAGTACAGAAAAGTTTTCAGGCACTAAAACGTGGCTGTATTTTTTAGAATTGAGTACTTACATTTAAGTCACAAAGTGGTGTAACTTTCTATGATGTTAAATAACACCTCTTTTTCAATGTAAGGACGGAACAGAAAACTCAGGAGGGAAACCATGAGTTCCTGAAAACCATATACGATGTCATACAGCATTTGCCTTACCTTGTCAATGTCTCTAATGTTCACATTCACATAGGTTGCACAGAGGATTCTTATTCTGAGAGCACTATTAATAGTCCAGAGGGATTTGGCTGTAGCTTCTCCATTCATGTAGGGTGTAGCTGTAGAGATACGCCTGGAATAAGATGGCATTGTAAAGGTGTCCAGTGGTAGCTGGGTGTATAGGCTTTCCTTAGCCATCAGCATCAGATTGGGCATGCGACCAAGCATTATACAGCTTCTTATATACTGTAAGAAAACAAAACCAAAATTCAGTATGTTTTCAAAGCATACACTCTTTGGTAATCTATACCTAAAAATATTCAGGAAAATATAAAAGTAAAAACGTATTTAAAGAGCTTATCATTGTCCCTGTACGTACACCCTTTACAGTGTTTATAATATCCAAGTGTTATAACATCCAACAGTTTAAATACATTGTTGGGCAGGATGGCACAGTAGTGCTTCATACAGATTTTGAGATACGAATGTCTACAACAGCAGAAGGTCGAAGTGGAGATAGAGAACACATCTGACAAAATGACAAGCCAGATTTCTTGTAGTGGTCCTTCTCTCTGGTGCAGTGCAGCAGACTGCCTCCAGATTAAAGCTGTTCCTGGAAGCTATTTAGCTGTTTTTTCACAGCAAGCTGCTGTACTAGTCTGCTGTGCAGACCTAGCACAGGTGACTGATACTCCTAGTAAAATGTAGAGAGCACAAGACAAATGGCAGACATGGACATTTTTGGTTCAGTTGTCCTTTATGACCTTCAGCTCAGCACCAATCCTGACGCACTCTAGCTGTAAGGTTGTATGGTGTCCATTCAGGACTGAGTGCTGAGAGCATTTAGTCTGGCTACAGTACCACAAAATACAATGTGTTAAGACAGGTCCAGCCCTGGAGTGTAAATTAGCAAGCTCTTTTGCAGCACACTGAGGCATAACAGATACTTCTGAAGAAACCACGCTAGATCAAATAGGTCTAGTGTTTGATCTCAAGATGACTGTGCAGAATTATTCATGTATGCCTGCACTTGTTCCCCAGCTCCCGTGGAACAGAGCTGCTCTTCCCATTATTCAGTATCCCCCACCCTCTTTCTCTCTTCCATTGCCCTGGAGAGCAGATCGTCAACCATTTTAGACGAAGGAATGGAAGCTGTTTATTACAACAATACATTCCTCAAAGAGGAAGCAGCAGCAGCCTGTCAGGAAATCTATAAAGTAACATTGCTGTCTGCTCCAGAGAGGGCTGCTCAGATGCTCTTCTGTCAGCAGTTCTGTCTCACACCCACAGCACTAACAAAACCCATGCAATGAAGGACAGCCAGCCACAAAGAAGATTTAACAATGATTTATGTAGTGCTGGAAGTTTATTACTCCTTTAATAAGATCAAAAAGTTTAAAGATGTAAGTAACAGGAAAACAAACAGTTTGTTGGGGTTTTTTCCACCCCTAAAGGGGGGAAGGGACAAGATCCACGCTAGCAATGATTGCTTCATAATATAACACCTGGTAAAATTTTCTTTTGTATTACATCAGCCTGATTCAAGCATAACTTGTCTCTTGCTATCAGAGTCTAGGGTATTTCTGAAAGTACTTACTGCTGATTTATCACTAATGTTAAAAGCAAGCTACCTAAGTCAAAAAAGATAAAAAGATAAAAGATATTGGAGATGTAAATCCTAGTTTAAATTACCTTTTCTTCCCTCTCCTCTTTTGAGGCACATACAGCAACAAACATGCACACTACACACATGCATTAGCCAATTTGTTTAAAGCAGCACGGACTTTTACTTTCTATGTTTTGGATTAGTTCAATGAAAAAGCTAGTCAGTCATGAAATTGATCACTTCTCCCTCAAAAATTTGCATTATTATAGTGTACTTCAAAATAAATCCACTACATTACTCACCTTATACTGGCTCAGTGGATATTTTTCTAACAAGTATTCATCACAGCCACACACTTTTAAAATATATTTGCCCTGGTACTCCAAGACACAAAGTTTCAGTTGTTCAGATGACAGCAACATACTTCTTGTTTTCTTCCTAATTGCTTCAGCAATAACTTGCTCAGGCACACAGTCATGATTGATTTTTAAGGTGTATTTCTGCTTATCGTTGTTTGGCGAGACTATTACCCATATCACCACTATAATTTGCCCTAGAATAAATGTGAAATCATGTTAGCCCTATCATTCTCAATACACAGTTTCAAAACAAAACAAGCTCAAAAAAAACCCAAACCCAACAAACCCAAACGAAACTCCCACTCCACCCCCATCACAAAGAGCTGCTTGCAGTACTAATGAAAGAAGATGTAGATGAGATTCATAGTCCAAACTGACAGCAGGTTTGTAACTTCTGCAAGGAACTGTGTGTACTCAGTTTATTTCTGACTCTTGTGTAAATTCAAAAACTTTTACCCCTTGAGGTTAAGAATATTCTTATTAACTGGATACTACTGACTATTTAGCCTGCGGGGAAACAGCAGTATCTGTTTCAAATTTGAGGACTGAAAGATAACTCAATGACTCAGCATAATTTAATTCCAGATTTCTGAGTGTCAGAGAAAAACACAAAGCCAACAAGCTGTTTCTGCCCATTAAAAAAGTCGCCTCTATTTGCTAAGTTGTATTTCAAGATTTAGTTATTAGAATAGTAAAAAATGTAATTTAACTGTTGTTGTCATCTTTTTGAGTCTACGCTCTATCAAGAAAGTTCTTCTGAACAACTTAAGGTGCAAGACATTGCTGAAGTGTACTAAATACAGTACGTAAAACAGTGATTTACCCGAGTCACCAGCTGTACTCTTTGATTTTAAACACTGAAAATACCATTGTATGTCTACTGTAAATATTTGTCTTACCTTTATCTAGTTTATTGTATATGTGTTTAGGTAGCTCAGATGAAGACTCTACATTTGGAGGACAGACATATAATGCTCTACTATGTGGTGCATTGGCATCTCGAAGATCCACTGCTTCTTTACAAACATTAAGAATATTCCTTCTGAAGTCTTGTACTTCTGGATCCTTAACCATGTCAAATTCACAGACAGGCATGCCAATAGCAAAACCTACAGTATCAAAGAAGCACGAGGAAATAATTGTAACTGATAATTAAAGCTGAAGATTCCTTCTATCAACGTCAGGAAAAGCATTCTTTAAGTAAAACACAACCTAAAATGTGTGTGTTAACCACTGGCTTCTACTCATATACGTAATTGTTTTGTATCATTCAAGAACAACAGCGTTCTAACATCAAGTGCACTCAGCAATCACAAAAAAGGTTAGAAAACAAGTGTACATTCACTAAAGATGCTGGAAGCCTGAAATCACCACTCTCACAGCTAACGCTGCTTCTGTTAGAAAAGGACCAGTAATAAACTTCCTTTGAAATCAAAACAGTTTCCTAAGTGGACCAGAGGAGCTGTGATGTCCAGTTTTTTCTAAAAATCTTGGCAGGATTATTGGTAGTTATTAGGACCATAATCAACTCTGCTTACTACTGAATGACAGCTATTCAATTTTTTTTTTTTAATAAATTACGTTACTTAAAAATGTTACTAGCGCTTTAAGAAATATTGAACTTAAGCTCTTTGGCATGGATTCAATTAATAAAAGTCCATTTCTTTCAAGTCCTTAGTCTCAGATGCAATTCCACTTACTTTAATGAGATTACTTGCATAAATGATCATTTATGCACGAATGTTCAAATGGAAGCTTTCAATTGTCCTACCACATGGTTAGGACAATTAAACTCTGCCTCCCCAAGTCCTGAACAGGTTAAGCTTTACAAAACAAAAGTAGTTTACCTATGATGTATTCATAACAATTAAATAATTTAACAATTAGGAGCACCCCAGAACAAGTATTTCCAGTTAACAAGTCTCTACCACTGCAATATACATCTGCTGGCAACTAAAAAGGAGTATGAATGCTTGTACTGCCCAAATTCAACATGCTGAATGCCCAGATGCTGACATATATACTAGTCTCCCTGTGCTTTCTCAATGGATAATGGAAAATTATAAGCTACTCCAGAGGTGATTCAAAACATCCCAATTTGTCTCCCCTCTGCCCCTCCAACAGGTGTTTTTGTTTCCCTCTCCATACTCTTTTTGTAGGAAAAGTAGGGGGAACACCTCACTTCTGAAATTTTACTTTCTAAGCAAGTTCTAAGAGTTTAGAACTTTACTTTCTAAAGTAAAGAAAGAGTTTACTTTCTAAGAGCATTATTAAAACATGTGCTATCGCATTTGTGGTTTAAGATTTGTAATTTACAATTAATTTGTAATCAAGATTTGAATTTACAATTCTGTAAGCTTCAAGACAAATTAAGATTGCCTTTGCAAACAACAGAACAGGTACGATAAGGCTTCGCTCTGTAATAATATGAGATCCTGCTAATAAGGCACAAAAAAAAGATCCTCTAACCCACATACAATTACAAATATTACAAAGCAAAGACTTTACACGTGAATGAAACAGAACAGGGAAAAAAAAATTCTCAATTTATGAATGTTGGTTTTACTATGACCAGCATCTCTGGACATTTCATGCAACAACTGACAATTATGAAATGCAAACTTCAACAGATACAGATGACAAACGCAACCCATTTCAGTTCTTTGTTTTGATTTTGAAGAGGAGAAAGCAGCTAAACAGATTAGCTATGATTAAATAAAGATTATCTCACCTATTTCTCTATTAAGAATCTTTTCTTCTCTGTTACCTACTGGTTCAATGACTTTTAGAAAAGGCTGAAATAGTCGCAGGTCACAAAGTCTCCGTGTTTCATCAAAAAATTCTTCTCTTTCCGCTTCTTGTGTAACACTTACAAAAATGTAAGAAGATTCATCTTGAAGGAGTTGATAGAGAGGATATTTTCTTGCTTCTTTAAAGAGTTCATGTTTAATAGTTAGTAAGGTGGCCTCACGGAGGCATTCTAGAGTCACTATCATTCCATTTGGGAGAAGACACTCCACAAGGATCCTCGGTGGCATCAAGTGGATGCCCCATAGTTCACCAGATGATGGTCGTGGAGGCATTTTTAAGCCTTTAGGTAACTTTGTACTGAAAGTTCTTCAAGCAGTGATGTATAGAAGTAAACCTAGGTAAAAACCAGAAATTTAAATATTAAAATTTAAAATATAAATGTCACAGGAATTTCAGATAAAATTGTTCAAACACTGCTTCTGATTGTAGATGAATACTCACAGTTATATTTTACATTCATAAAAAAGACTTGATATAACTGATGTCTAAGGAACTTGTATTTAATGTAAAGATCTACCCAAATAAAACAGTTGATAGCAGAATCACATTAGTTTAGAAAAAAACACCAATATGCCTGTAGTTTTAAAAACTAGAGGATTAATTTTTTAACCTGAAGTTTATAATTTATTATTAGAACACAAAGGGCACAGAAGAAGAAAATATTTAATATTCAAATTATTATTACAATGATTTTTAAGCAAATCTCAAACCCAGTTCTTCACATTTTTAATTTGGAAAGAGAAACATTTATTAGTATTTGGATGAGATACTAATGATCAGTTCTGCTCAATCTGGCCAAACCAATGCTTCAATTTTTAAACTTTTTCTTATCTGAAGCCCCTTAGGTACCCACATACCACTAACATAACAGTTTTAAGTATTTACTAAAGCCTCTAAACTTGATTTTAAGAACCCATGTACACACAAAACTTGGCCTTTGCTTTCTTTAAATCAGTATAAGATACTTACACCACCATCAAACCCTTTTTTCCATGAATGATACAGAAAAACTGAGCTCCATTAACACTTTTTGGTTGTGCTTTTCTTATTTAGGAAAGAATTCCCTCTTCTAGTTCCCTTTGGCAGACCCATGAGAGTCTCTTCCAAGCCAAAGGAAAGGAGGGGAACACGTGTCTGACCTTCTAGCAGTGCTGCCTTATGCTAGTTTAGATTGGGTACAAGAAAAATCATAACTGGACAAAGCAGAGGTGTCTTGTAGCCCAGTGGCCAAGAACACATGCCAAACAAAGAGCAGAGGAACTAGGCAGGCACACAGAGATATTTCATCAATAAGCTCTCCTAATTGCTACCTATTTTTAATTTCCTTAACCAGAGGCAATATTTAGCTATTTGTGAAAGAAATGCATCAAGAATTATTGAGTCTGTCCAAGAAGTTTTCACACAGACACTGTTGGCACGCTGTGACAAGAGTGAAGAACATTGCACATTACAAAACATTTGCTTTTCTTTGTTCTGAAGCTGGCTACCTCCACCCAATATCCTAGATTTCTTGCAATGAAACAAAGTGCCTTATCTTTGCATTCATTGCTCTCAATTTTACAGAGACCCATCCAGACCCTCCCCACTACTTCTTTTCCATAATAATACCAAATTATTTAGTCATCCTCCGCTCAAAAGTCATTCTATATTTTTGTTAATCCTTGTCACCTTCTCTGCATCTCTTCCACACTCACTACACCCTTTTTGCAAGGTAGAATGAGAACAACCACATTTGCACATCACATTCGAGGTCCACACGGAGCACGCTTTTACACAGTGACATAACACTGTCTATTGCTTTCCTAGTAAGATGCTTTTCTGACTGTCACTGAGCAGCAAGACATTTGCACTGAGCTACATACCATAGACCTAAGCTGTCACTGAAGAACAGTAAGTTACTGTAGAGGCCATCATACATTATGCAGATATTTAATAGTGCATTACTTACACTTAGCCCATAATTTCCTTAACTTCAGAATGCACATTATCAGAAAGGGTAATCCCAACAGACATCTAAAGATCAGCCCATTGTCCACCATGCCTCCTTCATCAACCAAGCGTCCTGAAAGCACAGGGCTAGGATAACTACCAGGCTACTATTCTAAAGCCACTCTTAGTCATCTTTTGAGTCAACCATTCTCTTAGGACTGCCCCTCTATCTTAGTTTATTTTCTTAGTAATAGAAAGGAGGGAAAACCCCAAACCAACAGCTTCACACCTCTTCTGTTTCATCAGCTTTCTAAAAGCTCCAACTGTGGAAAAGCTAAGAATGCTATGCTTGACCTTTGCTCAGTGAATTTTTATAGTATATATTTATATATACATCAAAATGTATTGTATATAAATACATATAAAGTTATAAATATATACAAATTATATATATGTAAACAATTATCCTCATTTCTACACTTCTATGCCTTGGTACTTCTTTTCTGAAAAGTTTTATTCTAAGTACATCCAGTATCTTCTTTTGCCACATTTCAGTTCTTAAAAAGAAGCATTAGAATGAAAATTATGTTTTCCCAAATCCACTGCTTCCTAAGTAACTCTGAGTAGCAATAGGGTTGTCTTTTTTTATCCCTCCTTTGTAGTTGTAGTCTGGGCTTTCAAAAGTATCAAAAAAAGGACTAAAGTGCCACTGCAGGTTTAGAAAAATGCTTTCCCACTAACACCTCACACATATTTAGAAGGGCCTTGCAACTGACTACTTTTTTAAGGAGAGCTTAAAGAAGCTATTTTATTTTTCTCATTATTGTAATCTCAGTGAGCAGATGCTGAAATGGAAAGTTCTAAGCACACTCACAGTGTATTTAAAGAGCCAGACTTGGAAAACTTACCAATTACAAAACATTATAAATTAACTCAAAGGACACCATTTAAAGTAACTTGGAGAATTCTGAATTAACAATAACTATCCTCAGTTTAGAGATTAAGATACATAAAAGGTTAAATAGCATCTTTTTGATCAGGCAAAGCATGAACAAGACTCCCTCTCCATACCAGTGAATCACATGCTTATTTACATTTCTTAATTACAAGCATAGGCAGAAACACATTATTGTCAAGGCATATACTAGCATGAAAAAGAAAACCAAAACAAGAACATGCAGTCCTAAGAACTTTTCTGTCTACACAAACAGTGATAATATAGATAGACCATAATAAAATGAAATATTCATAACACAGATTGAGTTTATACCAGCAGTCTTTTAGTTCAGTTCTACAATCCTGTTGATGCTCCTCAGAACTAAGAGCCCATCTTCTCCCTGGCCAAGGCACGTGTCTTCTCATCCATCGTCACACAGGCTGGTACCGGTACTCCCTGACCCAGCTCGTTACAGGGTCAGATGGATTAAAGTGGCAGAGAACTACTCACTTTTCCTTTCTTGGGTTAGCTTCTGCTCCTTTAGCTGCCTTACTGAGATCACCAAGGCATCAGATGAACACCAGGGTCTACACTGGAGATTGAGCACGACTTTAGCAGTGCTGAGCTAATTCAGCTTCAAAAAATGGTGGTTCCACTGCAAATTTTTCCTCCCTCCCCACCAATAATTGCTAATAAAGAAATGGAGGCAGTGCTGAGGGACACACATATACATTAAAATCCTTTGGGACAAATATCTTTTCAAAATAGATGTCAAACTTTGCTTTTTAAAAATTTCAAATGTTAAATGCCAACTCAATACCATTTTTTTTAAAGACCTGCAAACAGTCCAAACCGGGTACCCCAAAATCCACACTCTTTGCAGAGCAACTGCACCAAACCAGCAGCTTTTGTCTTAAACTGGGATACAGACGTGCTGGAATGGTGCACAGTCATTCTGTGTGCACATTCATTTGACTTGCACATGTAAGCACACCCCCAGGGTTTGGATTTGGAAAGCAAAAATGTAAACAGAAACAGTTTTGAAGTACAGTTGGCAGCTTGTGTTTCTGTGTACACTTTCAAATCTGGAAGGCTGCCTGGAATAAACAGAACCAATTATGTTCTTCGATGGTAAAAGGACTACAATTTTAAGAGAATTCTAGGGAGAGGTTACTTAAATCCAACTAAGGGTACATGCAAACACTTCAAATGAACGCTACATCACACCTGCAATCCTTGACTTTCCAAAAACACCTTAAAACTTTTTTTCCCCCTGCCAAAAGCTTTGGAATATCACAGATGCTCAGAAAGGCCAAATTGAGACACCCACTGATCAAACTGCATTCTTCTGAACTCACTACAGCCTTCCTGATCCATTCAGCACATCACCAACCTTACTGAGCACCCAACCTAGCAGTTTCAAATTCTGAAACTCCACTCAAAAATAATACACATGGAGGAAGAAAGAGGAAACTTAAACAACATACCTCCCACAATACTGATTCCTATTTGCTTCCAGAAACACTTATCACATTAATGCTAATTTATATAACCTGTCTTCTTTTAAGACAGGAGAGTTAATCTTGGTTCCTAACATTAGTACTCGAAGAAGTACTTTCTGTGTTCATAATTTAAGCAAACTAAGCTTGGGACAAATTAACTTGAGTCAAAACCCTGCAGATATTTTGCCCTACAGACACCCGAGGCTACTGCAGCTGGTGTCACCACACTTTTACACATAAAAGCCCTGTGCATCTACAGCTCAGCAGGACACCCTGGCAATATTTTTTCCACTTTAAGTGGTTTTTGTACATTAACATTTTGCCAGAAGACTCTCAAACAGGAGTGTCACTGATCTACGTTTTATGTGTCTTGCTAGAAGGAGGGACTGCTACTCTTCAGTACAGATGGAATTTACACTACAAAATCGAGTAAACAAGAAATAACTTCTCATTAGCTCTTCTAGCAGGAAATGTGGAGAACCCTTCCTTGCTAAAAGAACAGTAATTTTTTCAGATTATCTGTTCACAGATTAGATGAAGTTAATTGATTTTCACTGTCTAGAGATTACTCACAAACATTCTACCCACTTCACACAGATATCAATATTTGGCAATTAAGATAAGTATATCTATAGATATAAAAACCACTGTTATCTGAGAAGGCTTTTTTCCCTGTTTTGTAAATTACCTGTCGGCATGTTCTCCAAAGAGAGGAGCTCCATCTAATATTAACACAAATGTCTTACAAAGCAGGTGAAGGAAGACCCACTGTTCAAGTCTGTGGGTCAGTCTAGGGGGAAAAAAAAACAAAACAAAAACAAACAAGCCACAAAAAAACCCCAAACAAACACTGTTCACTTTAAAAGGCATTGTTAAGGTTGTTTATCATCAGCTCAAGCACCTACAGTTACTCTTCAGGCTCTGCAAGAAGGAAATTCTTCCATCTATGATGCACCAACTAGAAAGAAATCTAGCAAACACAGAAGAAAGCAAGGAGCAGAAGTGTGCTGTGATACTGTATGAAATGTATAAACCATGGGATGCTTATGCAAAGATGTACACATTCCAGTGACTGAGATAACACTGAATAATCTACACACATCACCTAGTGTTTCAAAATGAATTCAAAAGGATAGAATAAACACTGAATACAATTTTATCAGTCCATATTTGAAACTGAACTAGTCATTTAGTAAACTACTACACTTTAATTGAAGCCCATTAGTTTTTCCAGTCAGAAGACAAATCCCATTACATTGCTTTCACAGACAGGACATAACGATGTTTTATAATGATTTGTAGTAACTTTGGTATCAAAGAGCTGCTCATTAGGATTTGTGTTTAGACTTGATTTCCAGGTAGAAGTTTCCTCTAGACTCTTAGGAAAAAGTTTTCTACTCATTAAACAATCCAACTATGTTAATAGACCCCAATTTACCGTGTACTTGTGTGTAGGTTATATGATTTTCTTGATTCTCTATAAAATTGACAGAAGCATCAACTAGTTATGTCCCCAAATAAGTTCTTTTCTGACTTCTGTGGAATACCTGAAACAAAAGCAGAGGGAAGGAGTCCCTGGAACAAGAGTGACACTTGCAAAACATATGTTACACTTTGTCCCAGACACTTCAAACTTTCTCAGGACCAAAATGTTTTATTCTCATTTTCAGACACATTAGGCACTTCAAAACTCACCATGAAGAAAACTGGGCAGAGTTGTCTAATTTCACTCCTGTCCAAACCTGCTGTGTGGTGACAGTAAGGCTGCCTCAGACTAGGTATTTTCAGTACTGTCCTTTTGTTCTGCCTGCTTGCCAAGCTGGCATTTTTCCAAAATCCAGGAAGACTAGTACAAAGATGTCTGGAATTGTCCTCTATGAAAACATTATTACACACAGATTTAAACAGTAGCAATACTGCTTTGTTTAGAACAGAAAGCAGGAGACACTGGTACTGCAGTTACATCTTCATATTTCTTACACAGGACCTTCAGCCTTATTATTTCACAGAAAAGGCACAGATACACAGAATTGCTTATCTGATCACCAACAGCAGCTCAAGGGAAACAAACAAACAAACAGAAGGATTTAACAGTCAAAAACATGTCTTCTTAGCATTTCATTTCCTTCTGAAACAGGCAAGTATTTCCAAACACTACCAATTTTATTTGTAGTTACCTACTACTTCTCCCCTGAAAAAAACCCCAAAACAACAGTGCTGAGTATCTTTGCCTTGTTCTAGACAGATCTAAAAAAACCCTGACATTATTGGTAGCATCTGTAGAATTATAGCGCAGCAGAAATACAAGATCATTCTTTTGGGTATGTAAAATCTCACTGTAATTAGTGAAAAGAAGTTTCAGTGTCGTTAGATATGAGAACACAGGTTGACTACATTTCAAAGCTGTTTTCTTTGAAGTTCTCTTACATGCAGGGTTTTTTTTGTTTTGTTAGTTTGTTTCAGAATATAATATCCTTGGATTCTGGTTGTAGTGACTTTCAGATACCATGAATAAAATTAATGTGAGGTCATCCTGAAGGAAAAAAGGACTCACTATAAAGTATTGTCCAATATGTTTTATATATGTATTATCTGTCACTGAAAAAAATAACAGGCTCAAACAGCTGGAACGAAAACAAGGTGAACAGTTTAAAAAGATTTACTATTGCTGGAGTCTTTTCCCCCCCGCCACCCCCACAAAGAAAAAGACCTTTGTAAATTCTGATTTTAAAATCTTCCTGCAAGCCCTCCCCCATTCATGCAGGCATATTGTTTATAGCTTCACTCACTATCTGGGACATATGAAAACAGGATCACAAGAAAGAAACATTTGCCAGTTGCTGATGACCCCTACAACTCCCCCTAGGACTGTGCTTTTTCCCTGGGGATCCCATGATATACCAAGAGCAGAATGTCTGTCCTAGAACATTTTCTTCCAGTTAAAGGCAGATTTTTTTTTCTCTTTGTTAAACAAAGGAAAGCCTGGAATTAAATCTTCCTTTTTAGCCCAAAATCATCCAGTAATTCCATTTCTAGCTTCACCTCAAAGGAAAGGATTTTGTTATTTATAGAAGACTAGTAGTCATAAAGCACAGTAAAGACTTAGGAAAGCAATGCATCTTCTTGTCTTTACACTTCACATATCTGCTTACTCATTATTTCAATTATTAGCTTGGCTTGCTGTGCAGCAGGATGAGTTACTCTCCCACCTGGCTGTGTTCTGGTTCGAGCTGTTTCTCCATAGCTCGGTGTGTGATCTGAAGCTCAGTGAGCAGCACTCAAATTCTTTCAAGCCCTCTAAATCAACAGCCTTAAACTTCAGCAACAAAATCAAAGCAAGATCCCATTTTATACCAACAGAAAAAGTTTTCCTCTGCTTACATATTTTTCTTTAATACTCTATTTTATATGGGTGACAAACGTTTTTATGTGACCATCAGAACATGAAGGAAAACCACACCACAGACCATATTCTGCCCCTTGCTACAAATACCGAGGGCTTCAGTGTCAGGTTTTGCACGCAGAAATGTTCTGCTTTTGGAAATTAGTGCAAGACAATGTAAACAAAAGATTACTCTAGAATGTCTTTCATAGAATTACATCAGTTAGGTAAAAAAGTGCTTAATAAATATATATAAAAATAAAGCTCCACCCTAAATAATACTGTTTACTTTTCTTTCCATGTTTCTTCCCATCCTCCCACCTTCCTGGGCTATTTGGAACCCAGACAGTAAACAGGATCTTTAAAAACAGGAAGCGCTGGCACACAGACAAGGAACCGGAGCAGAGGGAATCCAGGTGTTCGGCACTCTGGTCTAGTCTGAATCCTCACCCAACATGAGCATCTGTGCAGCAGAGCTGTACCTCAGATACTGGGCCTCTCCTCGTGCTGTTTCACCCCCCCAACACGTCACCTTGGCTTTTATAAGTAACTCTTTCTGCTGCAGCAAGATGAGCCTCCAGTTGTACTGACAGAGAGGAAAGATTTCCTCTCCTGCTGTCCATACCTAGAAGGGCAGGGAAAGAACTGCAATAAAACACCAGAGGAACCGCAGTCCTCACACCACTACACTCGCCTCTCTGCTACAACAAACAGAATCAAGAGGGTTTAATGTACAATGTTCACCTGACCAGCTCCTGTGGGTGCAGGGCACAGAGAGAAATGTGTGTTCACAAGAAAGTTTGACTGAGATGAGGCCCACTTCTGTTTATTCATCTACATCCATCATTACTCAAACGATCCACCCTGACAGGTTTTCCTTTACCAAGAAGCAGCTGAAAAAGACACTGAACTCAGACTGACTTACAGCATATTGTGTACTTTCCACTTAACATTCCTTAGGATAGAGTCTGACAACAACTTTAAATCGAGATAAAGGGTTTCTTCCACACTAAATTACTGCAGATCCTGAAAGCAGGCAAAACCAAAAGTTTTGGAGTGGTAGTGGAAAGCAGTTTTCTTGCAACTTTGGAGATTTTTAATATTAAGCCCAGAACAATGAACTGGAAGACAGAAGTTTCTGTTCCATAATCCAAATATAAATTAGTTTTCCATTTATTCTATCTTAAGTGACTTCCGCAGCCAAACAGCATTTATAGAAGTATGGGTTTGGTCTGTATGGACTTAGTGAATTCTGTTAGCAAAAATCATTATCTTTTATTTACTGGCAAACAGAGGATGGGATGCAACTTCACTTTTGATAAAGCATATGTAAGTAGTAGTGTGCCTCCACAAGTGCCATGGAAGTACTTTTTTTTTTTCCTTTGTTTAAGCTCCCAAATTGAAAAAAAAACCCCCAAAAAAACAAACCCAAACAACTCAACACATTCTCCACTGAGGTATTCCTTAACTCCCTTTTTAAAACCATTTGTTGAGAGAAGGAAGTTTCTGGCAGAGCTAACACAAAGGCACAGCCACCTTAACAAAAAAATTTCAATTCTGCAGCTAAATATTCTTGCCTTGTAAACAGCTGGGTTTAATACAGTTCTTAGCAAGTTGTCCTACACAAAGATATGTGGGACAAAATAGCAGGCAAACAAATCCAGTTCTTTACAAACCTTGCCCTGTACAAGTAATTGCCTACTTCTACACAAGCTATAATCACAACAGGAAAATACTACAGCTTTCCAAGAGTCAGTTAGAAATCATGAAGTACTACTCCCTAGTAGACCTGTTTGTGATACAGCGTCAATTGTGATTAACTAAATATTTATTCAGCAGCAGATTACAACCTTGCTGAAAAGTAAGCACCAACGGTTTTCCACAAAAGATTATCAACAGACTTTTATTCACTACAGCAGCAGATTGAGACACCCTGCTCACCCCACACACCAAGTGGGAGCGACACAGTGGGACGCTATTCAGCTGTGAAGCATTTAGCATCACCACACACTCCCAGGCATCACCTCCTCAGTCAAGGTCACAGATGACTTGACTTGTATTGCACCTAAGCTACACCAAAAACCTTGGTCTTCTACGTGAAACAATACTGTTGACCGAATTACTCATTTTGTCAGCATGTTTAACTGCTTTATATAAGTTACACAGAAACCAAAGTTCCTCTGAAACCTTAAGGAGTGTAGGTTTATTCTTGTTCTAGTTGTTGACTCCAGTTGAACAGGACTCCTCTCTGCCTTTGCAGGTTGAATGCCAAAGCAATCATGACTCTAGAGACACTAACATATTTATATTTGTGTTCAAGAAGCACAAACAAACGTGATTCATTGTGACTATGTATGTCATTAGGTCCTGCATGCTTCAGCCTGAAGTATAAAAACAGCTATGGTAAACTGTGACAAATGGTTCTTCAGCCTGTTTAATCAAATGTTTATCATTTCTGTACGTATCTGGTAGAAGCATCTGCTTTGCAAACCCTATGTTGTGCAAAGATTTCAAGTGCTGCTGAGGGCTACTGAGACACTGAGCTTCTTGTTAGTGCATCTCTTTTTCCTATACTTCAAGCTGTTACCCAAATTGTGTCTCTAACAAGGTCAGGGTACCAGCAATTTGTGTTTACTACATCTGAAAGAAATGGCTAATATTTGCCTAAAGAGATAGTGTTTGCAACCAACATGAACTTTCCAAAGAAGAAAGTGACATAAACTGATAGATATTTAAACAGTGAATGCCAGCAACATCTCCACAATAGTTTAAAGATTTCTCAACTTCCCAGCTTGGAAAGTCACTTTCATACCCAGATTAAATGCTTTGAAAACTAAGGCACATGCTGCCTGCTACTGCAATCAAAGCTCTGTAAAAGGGATATGTTAAAAAGACAGACCTTTATTTTAAAAAAGCCAGAAAGATACTGGCAGTAGTCAGTCACTGCTGTTAAGAGAACTCCACACATCTGCACAAACAAGGAAGTATTTTTAATACATGGTTCTCTGGAAACATTTTGTTAATGTTTTTGTAGGTGTGTATATTCAAAAAGACTGAAAGCAGTTTTCCGCCTGGTGAAGTTTAACCCTGGGATAGAACAGGAGACCAGAAAAGCTTCAGTGTTTTGGATTTAATTTCAACCCATAAAACCCACCGATTTAGGAAGGGTGACTATATTGCAAATCGTATTTTTTTTGTGCTTTAAATAAATAACCTACTCACATACCAAGACAGCAAGAGGTTAGAAGCAATAATAATGGTGATATCCTTGTGATATGATACTATCTGCTGATGTACAATGAAAGGCTTGGAAAAGAGGTGATGAAAGAAGAGCTGAAGAGCTGGATCGCACAGTAATTTGACAACACATTTAAGAAGAGTTTCCACAGTCAGGAATAGGTTTTGCTATCCTTTTCTTCACGTACCAACTCTGCTGCTTCTCTGCTCATTAGCTTCTGTTTTCATCCTTTATCTCTTGGTGGCATTTATGCCACTTTCCCTTACATGTCAAAACATTCCAAGCTAGAGGTATCCAAGATCAAGGGAGTGCTGCTGAGCAGCGATAATGACATCAGTGCTTTATCCTCCATTTCAGAGCAAGTTGAAGAGGAAGACAAGTTATTAGAATTTTACTAACCACAACCCTGGTAAACAGTTAAACATCAGAAAAACAGTTAAACCTGACCTTCTCAATTAAAATTTTAAAATCAATTTTAAGTGTTTTCTTTTAGGTAGCAACCACTTCTGAAAAAATTTACATAACTGGTTAAGTTTATCATCTACAATGACAGCATTTCAATTTCCCATATTACTACTTTACACCAAAATACAAGCATAATTTTTTATAAATCAATCCTTGTAACCACCTTGCTAGACTAAATGTGGCACTCACAGGCCACTTTCAGACACATCCTCAATCACGACTATTCAAGGTGTCCAGATATTCCTTAAAGATCAGCTCATCCACTTAGACACTACATGTTTTCTTGGGATAAGTGCTCTTCTACAGTACGTAACATCACAATTAAAGGAGATTTCACCGGTGACAGCATGAAATCACAAGAAAATAAAATACAATATATTAATCCCTTTCCTCCTGCCAGTGGAGAGTCCCTTTATAAACTGGTCAGTGGAGCTCGCTGTTCAACATCCATATAAAGTTTTCAGAAGGCAGAAGAGCAATTTTCAGTTTTATTAGTATCACTTCTACTTGTACAATCCAGCCACAACTTTTACTGATTTTTCTGTTAAGAGCTAGGAACATAAATACAGAAATGAAGAATAAGTAGTATGTTTTATAACCTAGGCAGTTTAATGACAACAACAAGCATATTTTAGAGAATTATTTGGAATGGAAGTTTTTGCTTCCCTTTTCCCAAAGGAAGCCAGCTCTATCTAGAAACTTCTCCTTATGTTAGCACTGTTAACTTCAAGCTTTTAAACTACGCCTGTAGTCAAAAGACAATTTGGTGTTTTCCAGATTTAAAGTAACTCAGAGGCACAAGCAAAGTTGGATAATAACACTCATCACACAAAGCACGTTTGTTGAGTTTGAGAAAGAAACAATTTATCTCCAATCTGCTTGCTTGGTAAACCACTCTTTGCTCTCTACTCATTTTTTTTGTGCTTGCATTTTCAAGTGTTCAGTGTTTAGTTTGCTACATCCTTGCAGAGATGGGTCTCATCACTCTTCTAGGAAGTCAGATACCAAAGTGACAAGGTAGAGAAAATTTTGTTCTATTAGATTCAGATCACAGAACAGGCAAGTATTTCTACTTATGGCTGATGAGTCTTAGATGAAATGCTGAATCTTGAATATTTTCTTTTCAGTAAGTCAAGGTTTCTTGCATCTTGAGGATGTTCAAGAACTTAGTTTCCTTATTAACTGCTAATGGCTAAAAGAAGGAGTAAGATTGCAACAAGAAGTAATTTTTGCTTGCAGATTTAGTGTCCTCTGCAAGGATCCACAGCTAAACAGCTGATAGTTTAAGACACTCTTCCAGGACAATAAACGCAGTCTCAGCAGAAATCCATGCTTCTGCAAGGACCATGACCTAAATCAACAGCAAGAGTTAAAAACCAGGAACAGCCTTGGAACACATTGGGCAAGAGTAATTCATCACCATTAACTGCCACGTTAAGTACTGGCAAAAGACTGACTAATTAGTGTGGCAATAACAAAAACAGTTAAGTCTCAATGACAGATAAATTTTTTGTACAATCTAGGAGGCAGCCTTTCAGTTTTCTTTCTTCTCTGTTTGGACTTTGAGAAAAAACACCCAAGGGATGTTTCTCTACATTTCTTTGCCTTAGAAGAGGGTCATAATGTACAGCCAATAATGTGACTCAGCTGTCTCCAAATTTCAGGGAACTTTACAGTAAGTCTTAGTCAATTCAATAAGTCTCCTGTATTGGAGAAATATGCTTTGTGGGTCACAATCCTCAAAAGCTATATTTGCAAACACTTCTTTAATCAGAAGCTGTAAGCAAAACTGCCCAAGTTTTCCTACATAAAATCCATGAAGATAACTTAAGGAAATGCAGTAATGGGTAGACAAAAAATAAAAACACCACACAAACCAATCTCTTTGAGGTATATCTAACCTTCTACTGGTAAAAAGCAATGGAGCATGAAACAAGAGATCACTGAACTTTAAGTTCTACAACTCAAACTGGACTGCAGAAGTAGTCATCTACTTCTGTTGCTGCAAGTTAACAACATGACAGGGAGGTGAAAGCTTCACCAGTACTCCATCATTCTCCCCTCTTCAGTTTTGCAGAGGTAAGCTGGTTTCTCTGAATTTCATCTTTATAGTTCTAGAGCTCAGGTTTTGTATCATAGTTTTTCAAAAGTAGACTATAAACATTCCCAGCAAGCATACTTGGTCAATTATACCTACATGCTTCTATTCCACATTTTACTGGCTTTAGGAAAAGAATGCTCTTAATAGAGAACAAGTGATGATGTCCACTGTCCCTCACATTTCTTGTTGAAAGTACTCAGGCTTCTTAGACTGCCTTTCACAAAATCTGCACCCAGAATTAACTAGAAAAATACCTTTCTGAAAATTGAAGTGTAAATGCACGCTATGTAAAATAAAACAACATACTGGCTGCAAAATCATTAAGTACTGCTCAGACTGAAAAGACAGATTCAAAGTTACATAGATTGCACTCAGTCTGATGCATTTCCATTGAACCACAAGTTAACTGACTAAAGGATTTATAAAAATGCCTTTTTAAAAAAAACCCCAAAACAATAACCCACCACCAAAACCAGCTTAATTCCCTCTACCACCCAGTTGGACTTGGTTTTGTGTTGGGATTTTTGTTCACTTGGTTGGCTTGTGTTTTTTTTGTTTTGGGGGTTGGGTTTTTTTTGAGGGGGGGGATTGGGTTGGGTTGTTTTGGTTTTTTTGTGGGTTCTTTTTTTAAGTTAATACTATTGTAGTACTGCAGGAAAAAAAAAAAAAGCAGTTAATACTTCAGAGTATTATTTCTGGTTCATTTAACACTCCATTAACCATTCAGAAGTAGATTTAGAGAATAAATTTAGTTGGAAGGAACCTCTGGAGGTTATCTGGACCAACCCTGTACTGAAAACAATTCACATGTTTGGTGTCCAAATAAATACCACAAGAAACAAATCTATTTTCCTCTGCTGCACACATTTGGATTAAGATACTACAAAGAGAAGCCTGTAAACAGAATTATTTGCCATGACACGTTCAACTTAAAGGGTAAAAGAAAATTCCCATCCAGTTTTAGCATAAATATTTTTGTGGCCTCTTCTAGCCATAGCTACAATTTCAGACAGGCATCATCACTTGGAGCAGCTGGATGTCTGGCTTTTTAAAAAAATGAGACAGAACTCCTAAGAGGATAGAATGCAATGGATAAAAAGCTGCAAAAACCCCAACAAACTTTACCTTAGCTTACACTACAAGCCATGAGTCTGCTTCTTCAGTTAGCCA
>NW_010332983.1:0-2733 GCF_000700745.2 Antrostomus carolinensis | reverse complement strand
TTATGAATAATAAAAATCAGTTTCCTCATCAGTATCAAAGTTCAAAAAAAAACCCAACCCAAACCCCCTTAGCTTACCCTCACCCAAATACAATGTTTTTCAAATGTCCTGTAATCTACAACCTTTGTTAGCCTTGATTAATGTACTCAACTAAACAAAGCAAACCTACATGATACCCATTTATGAGATGCTAGTATGTCTTCCATGATTTGGAATTAATGTACCATCATCCCAGTTTCCTTCCCCCAAAACAGGCAAGAAAAGTAATAGCAACAGTTTTCTATTTGGAAGTTACTGTTATTTGCAAGGTGTTCAGGTATCTGAGTATTTTTGGTACCCAGAAAATCTGTACCCTAAGATGTACTCTAGAAGACTACATAATGAACTGACTTTTTATGTACTAAATTTTTAAGCAAGCAGTTTTTGCAGATTCTATGTCAGCTTTAGGCCTGTTGTCTAGCCACTTACAGATAATTTTCATTTCTTTCAGAGTTAAAACTATGATGATCATCGAGGTTGTTCAAATTTGTACTGCACGTGACCAAGCCATTAAAAAGCACACTACACATCTGAACCTGAGGAACAACTGTGATCAGACCATTCTTTATGCGGTAACACCTTTTAAAGGTGGGATTTTCTTCCACTAACTGGAAACCTCTTATGATATACTTGGTTTTGTGAGATAGCACGATGGCAAAGCATGAACCAATTGCTTGTTGTAGCAATTCCTATTCCAAAGCTTACAGCAACTTTTAAGAGGTGTGTTATCCTGGAAGACATATCTCCTGTTTGCTTACGGAAAGTAGGAACAGTCAGATTGTCAGATAAACAGTTACCTAGGCACTGAACTACTTTATGGCTCCCAATAAAGCACAACTGCTTTGTAAACAGCTCAGCTACACTGCCTTTCCTAAAGGATACTCCAGAAAAAAAACCCCACAAAATTCAGTTTTATTACTCATGCAAGTAAAACTGCAACAAGAAGCAAAACAAATTTGCCATCGACACAAAATGGCAATTTGAAGCAGCTGAACAACAAAAACACCTTGGCGTGGATCTGTAGGCTGGGCTTAGCCTGCTTTGAAAAAAAAAAAAAAACACAAAACATTGTCTCCAAGTTGCTAAGAATGCATCAAGTTAAGACCTATGAAACACAGGGCATCTGCTCCAGTCAAACTCCAACTGCAGCTTTGAACTTACAGTATTTATGGTCTTAACGAAAAAGCTGAGTATTTCATGGATCACATAAGGAATTATGTGGTTTCATAAATTCCTCTGCAGACACTATGAGCTTGGTTGATGTGAGGTTTGTCTACATGATGACATTGGCCAAAATATGCTTCCAAGTAACAAACCACTCTGGAAAAGCTTGCCAATGTTATTGTTTGAGAAGGAAGTTATTTATTGTTAAAGTTTAAGTTCACAGGGGGCTTTATTTCAGAACAGCTTATCTGTTCACTTCCCCATAGCAGACAAACCAGTAAATCCCATCATCCTGAGTACCGGAATATTCCTAGGAGCTAACAGTGTTTACACACAACAAGAAGTGGACTTTGATTATTACACTGCATTATAGAATTGCAGCATGGACAAAACTGAAGCAACAAGTATGAGAACATCTCTATAAATCAGTTGTGAGGTGAGAGAAATTCAAGAATGACTCAGATCATGATGGGAAGTTTTCTAACTTTATCCAGTGTGATGAATTTGAAAGGCTGCTATCACTCAGAGCTAGAATGTGAAAGCACAAGTAACTAAGAGAACAGAGATCAGATTTTTTCTATTAAGTACTACAAAATCCAGATTCAGAATCCAGTTTACTGCTCAAAGTTTGTTGTACAATGCTCATAACTACAGAATTTACTCAAGCAAAGCTTTTAGTCCATATTGTCTACTTACCTTGTGCTTGTTCTGAATGTGCACTGTTTATAAAGCAACCTCTGTCCAATTACATTTTTGAAGTCAACAAGAAAAAAGTCACAGAGAAAAAAAAAAATTACAGACATATCAGCCACAGCACCAGAAGTAACAGATCTGATATCTTAATAATTTCAGGAATATTAAAAAAACAACAAAACCCCCAAAGATAAATAAACATGCAGTTTGTATTAGTTTAGTCAAAGTTTTGTTAACAATTGGTCTACTACAAAATGCACAGGCATCGGTAAGAAACCACAGTTTCACATCAAACATCAATAAAAACAGATCTCTGGATAGCGTAGAATAAGGAAGAAGTTTTCACAAGTAACATAGATGTGACACTGCCACTATAAGTCAACTACAGCTGGAAACAGGAGCTCGTGTGCCACTGATCTGTACACACACCTGATGAGAACAGGCTCTGCTGCCAGCGTCCTTACCTAGCCCAACTGTGAGCCTAAAAACACTCCATCACAAGAACTGCTGAAAGAGATTTATAGCAAATACCTGTATTTCAGGGCTGGGGGGAGCCACAAAGAAAAAAGCCACTATGGTTCACAGAATCAATAAGGTTGAAAAAGAGCTCCAGGATCATCCAGTCCAACCATGAACCCATCCCACCGTGCCCACTAAACCATGTCCCGAGTGCTGCATCTACACGTTTCGTGAACACCTCCAGGAACGGTGACTCCACCGCTGCCCTGGGCTCCAATGCCTGACCACTCTTTCAGAGAATAAGTTCTTCCTAATTCCTTCCTCTCCCAGGTCACATCCCTACGAGGGGAGCCCCACCACTCAGGATCTGGCAGCGGA
>NW_010332982.1:0-16544 GCF_000700745.2 Antrostomus carolinensis | reverse complement strand
TTCTACATGCATACTAGAATTTTTTCTAGTATAGTTTTGCTTAATATTTTTTGGGGTGTTTAATGGGAAATTTTCCCTTAGTCTTACCATTTACACAAAATCACAGATCAATTTTATGTGTGATAAATAAATATAGATAGTATACAACTGTGCATCACTTCCATGTGAAATCTAAAAAAGAAATAGTGGGGTGGTAGATCTTCCAATCCCTCTATTAACGGAGTTTTTTTGTGGAGTCCCTCCACCAGCTTTGAAAATATTTCCTCCTGAAAAAGCTTTAGTCACAATTTCTCGTGACTTTGAGCTTATTTTACATTAACATTAGATGAAAAAATGGATTCCCCTTAACTTACATGCCAAAGGGGATCCTGGTCACTGCGTTATTCTCCAGAGTTTCCTCACTGGGGGAATATATATAGGATATATGTAGCATATGGTCTGTCCTGGGTTTGCTGACTTAGATTCTCCTTCCTGAAACCTCTCTCTAAGAACAGCCAAGGAATTTTCCAGGAAAAAGCTCAGAGCTTTAGATGTGGGCCAGGGTTTAAAAATTGCTTTAAATGGAGTGCAGGCAGCCACAAAAAGGGACGGAGTCACCTCTCCTTTCTCTCTCCGATCAGACAGATCAGCAGAAAGATGGAGCTCGTGTAGCTAAACCCTAACAACAGGATGACCTGGCTCCTTGGGCTCGATCTGCCTTGGATCAGCTGCAGGAACACTCATGTTGGCATGAGGGAAGGGCTGGGAATGAGCGGAGGGAAGAACGGCACCATGTGATGAGTTAGAGCAACTCAGCAAACCAGAGTCGTGTTCAAGAGCGAAATCCGTGCTGGGAAAATCCAGCAAGAACAGTACAGCCTTTTTTCTCTTCGAGGAATTTTGATTCATATCAACTGATAAACAATTCCCCCTTTTCTTTGTAGAAAAGAAACCTTTTACTTCTTCCTCTAGAAGAAAAATTAACTCAATTGATTTTGAGGGAACCAAAGTCATCCCCATCCCTCATAAAAGACAAAACTTTTCCAACAGTGCCTGCCTGTTGCTTTTGTGTGGGATTGTGGCGGCTGCATGAGCCAGCATTTGGGCACACCAGGTCCCTTCCTTCTACACGATCAAAAGTCCTTTTTCATCCTTTTTCAGGAGGTGCCAGTTCCTCTCTAGTTCTGAATTCCTCTGGGTTTTCCTGACCGGAGACACTCCAGACCATCTCAGGTTCCTCCAGTCAGGTTCCCTTGTAATCCATCCTGCCAGCACCTTCAGGCAATGTTCAAAATACTTACTTAGGGAAATCATGACTCTTGATTTTTATGTCTTTTGGGTACTTTTATTAATTTTTTTGAAGGATTTGCTGTTTGCTCAGATCCACATGACTGTCTGAGTCAAGAATAGGGATCAGAGAGTCACACAAACATGCCTCCAATGACATGCTTCACATGAGTGTCAGAGCTCAGAACTTAACACTAATGTATGTTAAAAATATAAGTTACAAATAAAACTTTTCCTTCAGCCGTGTGCCACAGACGGTACCTGCCAGCCCCAGCTGCAGCAGGATTATGCCGTTTCCCCGGAGAAAGCAGCCTCTCATCTTGGCTCTCCTCTCTCATCTTTGTGACTAATTTTAATTTGTGCTGGTACTAAGTTCTGCAGCTTAAAAATCCTGCAGATGTTTCATCTTGCAGCTGTAAGAATACTGAAAATATCAGTATTCTTTGGGGTTATCTGTAGTAAAGCGTGTGTTTCTGTTGCGGCTCGTGTCTCTCCCCATGGAACTGCACGGCAGCTAGGTGCAAGCTTTGAGTGTTGGCACATCATTTGGGGATGAGTAATTCATTATGTTTAACTCTGAGCTTCGTGTGAGGGCTGAGAAGTTTTCAGTTGGAGCCCAAGAGTAGCTGGTCAGCTGTCAAATATTAGGAGCTGAACAGAGATCTGTGAAAGAACTTTCTGAGTGAAGGCGGGAGGCAGCTGATGGGAGAGGTCTACGCTTGGCCTTGGCTGGTGGTGTCAGCTGTGTGCACGGGTCGTGCGTGGTCGTTGTGGTTTAAATGTAGAAATGCAAAGATCAGAGCCCTTCCCTGACCACATCTGAGCCAGGCGCTGTCAGACAAATGCTCTTTTTTACCCCCGACCCGCACAGCGGAAGGGATTGGGAGAGAAGATCAGCTGCTCTCCTCTCTCCATGCCCACGGGCGACTAGAGGAGATGTTATTCTCCTTTCTTTCTCTCAGCCTTGAAAGAGCAAAGAGTAACCACAAAAAGGGAACACAGCATGAATAATCCCAGCATGAGAAGATCATCATGGACTCGGATAGGGTATCTTAGGGCTTCCCCAGCAACGGATTTATGCAGTTTGGTGGACCCATCCATTACAACCACACTTTCCTAGCTCTGTGACCCAAGACCTGACCCAACAGTGATCTCCTCAGCAAACTTCTCCTCCCTGCAGGATCAAGGTTTCATTGAGAAGACTCTGTCCTCCTGCCTAGTGCTGCCAGTATTCCTGTTCCTCTAGAGCTACTGGTTTAAGTCCTGTGCTGGACACAGCCCTGTAGCTTCATCTGGTTTTAGATCACAGAATCACAGAATGTCAGGGATTGGAAGGGACCTCAAAAGATCATCCAGCCCAATCCCCCTGCCAGAGCAGGAACCTAAATGAGATCACACAGGAAGGCGTCCAGGCGGGTCTTGAATATCTCCAGAGAAGGAGACTCCACACCCTCCCTGGGCAGCCTGTCCCAGGGCTCTGGCTCCCCCACTGGAAAGAAGTTTCCTCTCAAGTTTAAGCGGAACCTCCTGTGTTCCAGCTCACACCCATTGCCCCTTGTCCTACCATTGGGCATCACTGAGAAGAGCCTGGCTCCATCCTCCTGACATTCACCCTTGACATATTTATAAACATTAATGAGGTCACCCCTCAGTCTCCTCTTCTCCAAGCTAAAGAGCCCCAGCTCCCTCAGCCTTTCCTCAGCAGGGAGATGCTCCACTCCCTTCATCATCTTGGTGGCTCTGTGCTGGACTCTCTCCAGCAGTTCCCTGTCCTTCCTGAACTGTGGGGCCCAGAACTGGACACAATATTCCACATGTGGCCTCACCAGGGCAGAGTAGAGGGGGAGGAGAACCTCTCTTGACCCACTAACCACAGCCTTTCTAATACACCCCAGGATGCCATTGGCCTTCCTGCCCACGAGGGCACAGAGATGCCAACCTTCCACTGCTTCCACCAGGATCCAGAGATCAAAACATCTTTTAATTGCTTCCACTGTATCTTGTAACTACAGTAAAACGTCACAGAAGAGCTAACCAGGCATCTTTCAGGGTTTCATCACCCACATCCTACCTGGCTGTCCTCGGTCACTACTGGTGGTGTGGTCAAAATTCCCCTCCCAGCAAATCAGCATCGATGGAGCAGAGCGGAGGGTGAGGCTTGAAATAGCTGTGGTCACAGCTTTGGGTTTGGTGCAGCATTATCTATAGTACCTGCTCAGCAGAGTACTGAAGTGTGGTAGAAACCAAAATTCTATGTCTAGAGCTATGGCAAAGTCTAAACTGCAAACCCTCACATGTGACCGCTCCAGTGAGTACAGCTGCCGTGGTGGGCTCTCTGCTGGCATGTGTTGGAGAGCCATGTAGAGTTCTTGCCTTCCTAAATAAACTCCAGGCAGGAACAATTTCCTTACTGTAAAAATGAAAAAAATGTGAATATTTGTTACTGGGAAACATATTTTTCCACAACTGGGACAAGAACTGAGTGTGTAACCCAGCTGGAGTATTTAAAGAGGAAAGTATTTGAGTTTTGAGTTTTTCAAACTTTTTGCTAATTTTGTGATCTCCATAAGACATAATTTCAGTGTTTTTATCTCTCTCTGATGACTGTGAAGTTTCCTTCCTGTGACTTTTACATGAGTATTCTCCAGAGATCCAAGCCACTCTGAGAAATAAGATCATGTACTATACAAGGTGCTTCTGCATCCTCACATGCCAGCTACAGGAGATTGATCTTCTGTCCCTTTTGCACCGCTGGTCACCAAAACATCTGTTGCATTGGCAGCTGGCACAGCAGAAAGTGGGAATAAAGGGTTAGAGTCAATGGGAGAAGGAGGAAAGGACAGGTTCCACAGTGGTTTTATAAACTGGTGATTCTCAGATGAGCTTTGTGTGTTGAGCTTTACCCCAGATCATGTAAAAAGGGTTCCAGCCATCTCAGAGCTGTTTGCAATGGGGGTTTTGGGAGGGAGGCGCGGTGCTGGCTGGGCTGAGAAAGGGGGAATATAGGCTCTATTTAAAAAAAAAAAAAAGGTTTTGGAAATGACAAGCCAATTAACTTCAGTTCCTGAAAAACAACATCAAAGAGACCATGGAGTAAGTAATTGGGAAATCATTCATAAGAAGCTAGAAGAAAATATGGAGATGAATAACAGCCGATGTAGATTTGTCACGGGCAAATGGTTTCACTTTAATCTAATTTCCTTCTGTGATGGGTAACAGGCCTTGTGGGGAAAGAAGCCATAAATATCATGTGATAAGGCTTTGAACACCTCCCCACACCCCACAGCACCCTCATCCCTGCTGCCTGTTGGGAGCAATCCCCGGTCTGGGGACAGTCACCCATGGTTTGCTGTCACCTGGGCTTCTGCACCCACCTCTCGTGGGTTTTAATTTCAGTAACAACCCAGAGAGAATGGAGAATTTAAATCTGGAGAGCACGTGGAGGTGGTGAGAGCTAGGACTGAGGTAGAGATGGAGTTTCAAAATAACCTTGAGGATTTGGAAGAAAGGGCTGAAAAATCAGATGTGGTCCAGGAAGAACAAGTGCAGGATCGCCCACCCTGGGAGGAATAATCGGGAGAAGCAGATGGGGAACAGCTGGGTCAGAAGCAGTTCCTTCAACAGAAATAGATCTGGAGCAATAGATGATCACAAGCTGGAAGTGAGTCAGCAACACCACGGTGCTGCAGGAGAAGCCAGAAGGCTCTGGCATCCTCTGGCACAGCTAAACCCTTGGGGAACATGCTCCCCATTTTTAGGCAATCCAAGAAAAATGAGGCTTAGTGGGAGAGAATACAATCTGGAAAATACCTGAGCTGACAAGTTGTTTAGTCTAGCAGGAAGAAAACTAAAAAGAGGTAGTTTCAGATACATGGTCTGATGTAGAGGAGGGAATTTTTGTCTTTACGTGGTTGATGCTTGGTGGATAAGGCAAAAAATAAAATCCTTTTCCTACCAAATGTTACGCCTTCCAGTGCAAACCATTGAGCTCACGTGTTGCAAAATGTGCAATAGATAAATCAATAAATAAAACTTGTTGTTTTCCTAACATGTCTCCTAAACTAAATTCAAACTTAAATCCAACAAACCCAATCCAGGGCTAAAGAGAGCAGCTCTGCAATCTGAGCCTCCTTTTAGGCTGTTTTTCTGTTATTGTGTTAGATAGTCTTAATTCCTTTTTTTTTCTCCACTCCTTTCTAAAGTTGACTGCAGAATTTCCAGCTTACTTTTTTTAAAATCCTATGTTCAACAGGAATCTCTTGATTTTAAGTCTAATTTGGTGGGGAATGTCATAACCAGGGCTGTCTGAGATCGTTGGGCTATGTCTCCATGGGCACATCCTTGTTCTGGCAAGCTACTTTCTAGGCCACCTTTAATAAAAAGTCAGCTGTCATTGATTTTAATAACATTTTGCTTCAAAATAAACATCATACAGGTGGTAACTTTTTGATTAACAACTCTATTTCCTTCTAATTTTGAAACTACCTTTATTTTATTTTTAAATAAAATAGAGAACTAAGAAGCAACAGAAATGGAAACAGTATTTTGGTACTAAAGAAAGATGGGGTTTGGTTGTCAAGGTGGTTTATTTGGTGGGGTTGTTGTTTTTTTTTTAATTCCTTTACATTTTGTTTCAAATGAAACTTCAGAACTTGTCCTTGCATTCTAATTTAAAGCATCATCCCATTGGAGATGGGCTTCACCCCACTTTCTGCGTGAGGTTTGCTCTGATTTTGGCAGCTGGCACAGACCCTTCTGCTGTCTTTCCAAGCATCAGCGGCTTTACCTGGTTTAAATTCACGGACTGTGGGCAGAGAGTGTCCATCATCTCCCCTTCCAGGATTTCCTGCAGGAGAGGTGGTTCAGCACAACCCCTCCAAAACCCGTTAACTCCCAAAGGAAACTGGATCACATCTGTTTTTGCTCAAAAGTGGCACAGATGGGAAACTTGTGATCGCGGCATCTTGTATCCAAGCGGAGAGTTGGGTTCAGCTCAGTTCAGGCTGACGGAGATTTTCTTTGCAAAAACAAACCCCAGGCTGCCTACCCTTAATCTGAATCAGCTTATCTCCAACATGAAATTCCTTTAAGAGTAAAGATCAGGGTGAAGTCAGACCTCGGCAGCAGTGCTGACAGGGCTCCTCCTGCCAGCAAGCCTGACTTTGCCGTGATAACTTCTATTACAGCAATAAATATTAACAGAGTGTGTAGCTGTGGAGTATGTCTTCATTTAAAAAAACCCCATCATTTTCACTTTTCCTTGCAGCGTGGCAGGCTGAGGTGTTAATAAAGAAAGGAAATCACCTGGAAATTATTTATCTTCATAATTTTGTTGGAATGACTGGTAATCTGGGGGGAAGATGCTTTAAATTAGAACACAAGGGCAAGTTCTGAAGTTTCATTTGCTTGTTTTCAAAAGCAGGCGGCTCGGCTGATGGAAAGAAAGCCGTGTTTTCATGCTCTCTGCACTCACTAAATTCAAATCCCTCTCCCTTGTAGCTGGTCTCAGTGTGGACATACCATTGAGTATCCAAACCCACGTCCTCGCTGTATTCCCGCTATGTGTGTGATTGTGAGGATCGGCATGAGACATCACCAAACCAGAAATGTGGGGAAGTGTTGGGTGAAGGGAAACACGCAGCTGTGGGGTTAGCAATCTTAGAAGGCAGATTTGATGGAAATCTTTTAGCCACAGTGAGAGCATTTTAATAAAATCTCATTTTAACTGAGTTTGAAAGTTGCAAAAGTAAAAAAAAAAAAAAAAAAAAAAGAAAGAAAAAGAAAAAAAGCACAAAAAAGCACCAAAAAACCAAACCACTGAAGTCAACACTAATTTGTTTTGACATTTCTTCCCGCTGCTTGCCCAATGGAGAAACACGGACCGCCTTCCCGGGGGTGGGACCCACGGCTGGTCTTTGCTCACCCACCCCAAAGCTGTTCCCTCTGCCCCACGACATGGACTGTGGTGTGATCACCTCCAAGACCGTGCTCCTGCTGCTCAGCCTCGCCTTCTGGGTACCGACACGGGGTGCTGGGACACTGGGATGTGGGGGATCTGGACCCGCGTGGGGTCCCGGGTGTTGGGTGAGATGAAGGGCTCTGGCAGAAGACGAGGGTGTTGTGGGACGTGACTGTGGTCTGGTTAATCGGGCGTTTAGTTAAGGGACTTAATGCATTTCAACAAGAAACTCTATGTATATATTTTTAAAGTCCCAAGAAAATTTAGGTTTTTAACTAATTTTTTTTTTTAGTTTTTTAAGTTTCTAGGGAAAAAAAATGGTGTTGGAGTTTGCGGGTTTTTTTTGGCAGGATGTTTTTAATGGAGTAGGGGTTTTTTTTTTTAGTGTTGTTTTTAAAGGCGTGTAATTAAAGCAATCTACGATCTAATTTTGTGATTGGAAAGAAACGGAGCTGTGTGGTGATAGCAGGGTGAGGGGCTGCCCTCCCCGTTGGGGGTGAGGAGTATTTTGAGGAGGAAAACAGCCCAGAACTTTGTTCCAACTATGTTTTTGCTTTCCAAACCACTTCCTCAATAATTACATATAAGCAATCACAAAAATGAGGGTGGGGTTCTCTACTTTTTAGCCTGTTGGTTTGGGGGGCTCGCTGTTGGAGGTGGGTGGCCCTTCAGAAGAGGCTGGAATTATTTTGGCAACCAGTCTCAGGCTTTTTTCCCTTCGTGGGGACATTTCTGTAGAGATCAGACAGGGATTTGTGTGTTGTTCTGGGAGAAGGGGCCCAGTTAAACCCTGTGTGTGTCAGTAGCGTGATTGGGGTGTTCACATCCGCTTTGTAGCGCTTGGGGATCTTCGAAACGATGTTTTAGGCAGGATGGTTTCAATGTGCCGGTGACAGATGGGGTTGGAGCTCAGCAGGGCTGGGTGATGAGGAAGGCAGAGGAGTTTCCTACAGCAAGGAAGAATTAAAGAGAAGAAATAGAGGTTGCCTGAAGAGGGAAGCTACATAGAATTAAAAAAAAAAAAAAAAAAAAACGGAAAAAAAAAAAAAAAAAAAAAAAGGGAAATATTGCTTGAATTAAACTTTAAGATCTCATGGGGTGTTGTACCCCGATTTGTAAATACGAGACTTGCTGCTGGTTATAGTGAGGAGCTCACCCCGCTCCAGCCTGGTGCCTCCGCACAATCTATTGCTCTGTGGGTTCCAGGTAACTCCCATTTCACAAGCCCGAACAGCTCAGGAGGCTGTGTTTGCTGCTGCATGTCAGGAAACATGATCTCACCATGTATGTATGTTTGTCGTGTGTTTTTGAAATACCTGCAGAGAAACATTGGAGCATCGCTCTCTGCATGTGTGGAAATGCCCTGAGCTTCGGTTCGGGTTTAGCTCAGATGAACATCACTGCTTGGCTTTCTTAAAATCAAACAGCGGCTTTATGTCATCCTAGAAGTGTCTCTGGTACCTTTTCTTCTGCTGTTGGGGAATTTTCTGATCATAATTGATTCTATTAGGTCATCTGGATCCATGAACAATCAGTAATTATCACTCTGCATGTCTGTGGCCTCTGAATTTGGAGTGACCCAGACCAACCCTTTGTTGTTTTTTTTTTATCCTATGAAGAGCAATGCAGCCCCAAAGCCTGTGGCATTTAGACGCTGCCACCATCATTATGTGTGGTAATGGCATCCCTGCAGCAGAACTGCAGAACCTGGAATTCAGGTTTTAGGAGGGTGGGGAAGCAGGAACTGACTCTTTTATGCTGTTACAGAATATTTCTAACAGTTGGGGCCTTACCAAGTACAAGGTTCCAGATCATTATCAAAACACAAGATTTGCAAAGAGCATTAGACAAATTATTAGGAATAATAATTAGGAATAATTTGTGCTCAGGCTTTATTGCATGCTTCAAATCTTGCCCAGTTTGGAAATGATTACGGAAAATAATTCATCGCCTGTGTATTCAGCAGATGGTCCAGTTATGGTGCTTTGACAAAGCTTATTGCTCAGAAATGTCCTAAAAGGGCAATTAATCCTCTTTTGGATTTCTCATTGTTATCGTTGTGCAGAAGTGAAGAAAGACAGGTTTTCCAAAATGACAAATTGAGGCTTCCTAAATGAGGTGAAAAAGCAACTTTTCTCTTCCCCCCAGGCTTAGCATGGTATCTGCAGGTCATTCTGGTACAGGGGTTGAGGTGGGAGGGCTGTAGGTGTGCATAAACCCCACAAAAAGGTGTAAATTGAAGCTATTTTAGCTACTTGGTCACCAAGGGTGGTGCTTCAAGCTGTGGGAGATCTGCATGCCTTCAGTGTTGCTTTTTAGCACCTACTAATTCGTTCCAAGTGTGTGGTTGTTTTGGTGAGTGTTGGCCTGCTCTAGGTGAAGGGTGGGAGGCTGATTTAGCTTAGGTCAGCTAAAAGAGGGAGAGGAAGGGTCAGAGGAGACTCGGATGTTCTTGGCAATGTTTTGTGATGGTGCTTCTGGAAGGGGAGAAGTGAATTGTTGAGGGTCACTGCAAAGGAAGAAACTGGGACTCTTAAAACTCAATGGAAGTTTCATGCTCTGATATTTCTGTTTAATGTGATCTGAACACCTTCCCAGTTGCTTTTTCTTTTTTCCTAACCCTTCTTCTTTAATCCCAAAGCTGTTGAATTCAGCCGTTAGCACCTCGTCCCTGCTTACCTTCAGCTTTATTGTCACCAAACAAACCTCTGCTTCCAGAGAGGGTTTGGTATCCACCAGCAGTCCTGGGGACTTCATCACAAGAAGGTTACCTTGTCTCTTGCTGCAGTGAAAATCCTGTTTGTCCTCTTGCTTTCTATCAGAGGTGGGTACATCCCCAGCCTTGCTTCACTTGCCTGACAGCAGAGAGAAGGGTAAGAGTGTTTTTAGCAGGACTGTAGGATTTCAGAAAGCAGAATTTGAGCTGTTGACAGCAGGAGGAGCCCAGGAGAGTGATCCCATTGCTGGTCCCTAGCAGGGTGTGCTCTACCTGCGAGGGATGGAGATAGACTCTGATTTCCCCAGCTGATCCCTGGCTCCCTCTGCACCCACACACGCCTGGGGTGCATTTGAGCTGATTACAGGTTGTTGAGGAGCTTTACTGACACTTCAGAAAACCCAGCTGGGTTCTGCCTCTTTGCTAACAATAGATGTGAACTCCAGTTTTTGGGTTGTGTTGCAAGAGTAATCCGTTGACTGGAAAATAGAGAGGGGCTTTGCTTTCTCATCTAGTCCTTGTTGAGAAAGTCTCAGCACTGCAAAGGTCACGGTGACCAGCTGTCCCCCATCTCCCTTTTTTCCACCCTCCATCTGGTGGTTTTTACCAATATGTTTGGATTTGTGAGCCATGAGTTTCCAAGGAGTGTGAATCAGATGTGTTTTGGGGTACTAGTGTCACCTCTGCTTTGAGGAGATACTCGTGCTGGTCTGGGCAACCTGGTGTATTCGTTTGGTCTGTGCTTAATCCATTTCTTTTGCCCTTGGTGCATCCAAGACCAAAAACTACTTGTTTTCAAACTTACAATGGTTTGCTGAGTGATGTGAGAGTATGTACTGGGAGCTCAAGCAATCGCTGTATTGCTGTGGTATCACTTTAAAATAATTTCTGTTAATTGGGAGGGATAAATGTATCTGTTAAATAAAAAAAAAAAGAAGTCCTTGCATTTGTGAATGGTTTGAAATCAATCACACCAGTAATGGGTGGTTTGGGAAAGCTTGCTCAAAGCCTCAGTTGGAGGGAATCAGGAGACTTTAAAAAATAAATGAAAAAAAAACCCAGTGAGGAGGAGAATTTTTAATCCCTCAATGGGATTAAAAATGTAGTGAATAGCAAAGGTTATGTCGGAGATTATTAGTGATAGAAACATACTTATTTTTGAGGATGGAGGTATTCTCCGAAGAGCATCAGCAGCCCTATGACCTGTTTCTCACCTTTCCTCCATCTGTTCTTAGGCAAATCCTTAATCCTGCCTGCTGTGTGTGACAGCGCCGGCTTTTAACACTGTGTGGGATACTTGGCAGGGAGATGGAAGATGTGTGGAAGCTCTCCTCCCTGCTCTGGGCCAGGGAAACGATGCTGATCAGTCATGGGGTCTGCCTGACTCATAGCAGTATCCGTGGTGGAAAAAGCTGCTTAACCAAGAGCTTTTATTTTTATTTTATTTATTTATTTTAATTTTTTTTAGCACACCCAGGGAGTAAAGCTGTGGTCATTCATCCACTTCTGAAAGGGCTCAGGGCAGGTTTCCCTCCAGGCTCCTTGTTTCTGCTCTTCTGATGGAGCCATGCTACTGGCTGGGGGATGTCTTGACCCAGTGAGAGGAGTGTTGAATGGGAAGCTGAAAGCAGTGAGTTTGTTTCTAAAAATGAAAATAAAACAGCCATATGAGCTGGAGCAGTCACTGGACGGGGCTGGTGCCAGAACTTGGAACTGGACCTGGGCACTCTGGTGTGATCCACTTGAGCGTGCCTTGAAAGGGCAAAGTTCCTCCTTGTTTTCAAGTACTCTGCCCAACATCAGGAAGCAGAACTTAACTGACTTTCAGGAAAATGCATTTTCCTGTATGTGTAGGGGCCTCATGGACAAAATTAAAACTAAGATGTCGGTGCTGTGTAGTCAGGAAAGGGGAAGTGGTGATGGTGATGCAGATATGGTGTGGGAAACTTTACCCTTTCCTGTGTGCTTCTAGGGAGCAGCCTTACTCGGTCTGTCAGCAGGCTGTGAAAAAGCTGCTGTTGGATGGCCAGGCCATGGATCTGCTCCTAAACACACTCTGGGTCTCTTCACAAGTCTCTCAACTTGCAGGATTCTGAAACCAGAGGTCTGATGTTGTCAAAGTGCCTCTGGTAATTACAGCTGCTCAAGAGGTCCCATTCAGAACTTGAGGACACTTTATCCAGGGGAAATATAAAGTGGTTTGCTCTTGTAGCTGATATATGAACTGAGCATTTCCTTAATTCTCCCCAAAAGCGTGGCACTGTGAAACTGTGTTTGCTTTACCATGGAGCTGGCAGGATCCCTTTGTGTCAGGACAGTCCCAACCTGTTCTCTTCTTTATGGGAAGAGGCACACGGTTGCCATGTGGCCCTTCTCCCCGTGTCCCTTCCCTTTCAGCTGGGTGACGAGCAATGTCTCAGGGCAGGTTAGAGGCATCTGCCTTGTCACCAGCTCCCAGAAGCTTCCCCAGGCTTTAGGATTAGCTCCACTGTGTTTTAGGTGATTTCCTTTGCTGTGCAGTTTGTAGCTCATGAAGTGGCTGAGCCAGGAGCAGATTATTAAGGAACTAGGGTGGTTCTGAAGGCAAATATTGAACTAGAGAAGGCGGTTTGTGTCTGAACTGGCTGTTCAGATCAAAACCATCTTGGCAGTGGCTGATAAATCCATCCACGATCAGCTGAAGTTGCACACACAGCAGGCTCTTGCTCTGCAGTCTGTGTACTTTTTTGGGGAGAATGAGAGTGAAAAGTGTGGTGCTGCTTTCTCCTCATAGTGGTCCTGTTGTCCTCAGAGGTGTGTGATGCTCCGTGGTTTTGATCAGCTGCAGCACACTGGCCTCCAGGCAGAGGTTTAAGCATTAGAAGGCAGAGGATTTGGGGCAGGATTCCTTGCTTTGCACTGTGTGCTGTGTCTCCACGAGGACATCCCAGCACTTACCCTTCCTAGGATACGTGCTGGATTTTAGTGGTGGAGGGGAAACCCTGAGTTAGACTCAGGGAACAGAAGACATGCTTGGACAACTCTAAAGAAAACAGTTATTTAACATGAAAACAAAGCTATTAAACCCAGAATCCCCTCTTGAATGTGTGAATTTGCAGCATGTAAAAACTGCAAGAGCATGTTATTTTATAATTTTTTTTTCCCCCTGAAAGAAAGCCACAGGTTTTCAGAGCCTTTTATCTGCTGCTTATTGTTTTTATTTGAGGAGGAAAAGGAAAAAGCGAGTGCTTCCCACTCGACCTGCCAAGTAGCCCTGCGGTGTGTTTTGAAGGCGAGCTGAGACGTGCCCCGTAGTTGAACATCGCAGCTGAATATTGAGCTGTAATGTACTTTGAAGAGTCTCCCATGATGTTTTACAAGTAGGCTCAGTACAGTTGTGTTGGTTTAGGTCCCAGTTCTGTACTTCACACGAGGAGACTGTGGTTTAAAGGTTTCAGAATTGTGGCTGATGACTGGCATGAGATCAGTGGTAATCTCTCCCCAGGCTGTTGGTGCTGCTGGCAATCGAGGACAGCTTGGTAGGGGCTCACAGCTTTGGTGCTTTTTGCTCCAATCCAAAACCCACTTGATGAGTTCAGTGGTTTTTATTACTTTGCAAATCAATGTTTTCACAACTTGAGAGTCTGAGGGAACGCAGAAATGTGTGCAGTGAGTTTTAAAATTGCTGAGTGTTTTGTTGGGTTTTTTTTTCCTGGAGAAAGACTTGAAGCTGTGGGCTTCCAAGGCCTCAGAAACAAAAGGATCTGTAGGACAGAGAGGAACAGAGCAGAGCCATGTGTGTCCTGGGCAGCAGCTCTGCAGAACAGGCCCTGGGGGTACTGGTGAGCATCAAGCTGACCATGAGCCAGCAACATGTCCTTGCTGCAGGAAGGGAGAGGGTTCCCTGGGCTGCATCAGGAGGATGGTTGCCTGCAGATGGAGGGATGTGGTGGTCCTTCCCTTCTGCTCAGCACTGGTGAGGCCACGTCTGGTGTGCTGGGTTCGGTGCTGGGCTCCCCAGTAGAAGGGACACAGATGTACTGGAGAGAGGGCAGTGAAGGTGATGAACGGGCTGGAGCAGCTCTGCTGTGAGGACAGGTTGAGAGAGCTGGGACTGTTCAGCCTGAAGAAGAGAAGGCTCCGAGGCATCTTAAATGTACATAAATACCTGAAGGAAGGGTGTCAAGAGGACAGAGCTAGGTGGTCCTGTCCTGTGGTGCTTCTTCTCAGTGGTGCTCGGTGATAGGACCAAAGTCAGTGGGCACACACTTGAAACACAGAAAGTTCCCTCTAAACATCCAGAAACATTTTTTCATTGTGAGGGTGACTAAGCACTGGCACAGGCTGCCCAGAGAGGTGTTGGGAGTCTCCATCCTTAGAAATATTCAGAGGCCACCTGGAGGTGGTCCTGGGCCACCAGCTCTAGCTGGCCCTGCTTGAGCACGGGGTTGGACCAGGTGACCTCCAGAGGTTCCTTCCCACCCCAACCCTTCTGTGATTGATTCTATGACCTCATACCACACTGTTGTGGGACCAGCTTGTCTGGTGGTGACCAGGAGCTATACGTGGCCAGGAGCTGCAGCAGATGGTGCGTACATCCCCTTGGGTTGCCTGCATGACCATCGATGGACAGGCTGGAGCCTGCCTTGCTGCTCTCTGCTGCTGGTAGAGGCTCACAGCCTGTAAGGAGGGTCACATGCTATCCTGGATGAAGCCAGATCACAGCAGTGTGGCAATAATTGATTTATCTTTCAGAGACATGAACACCATGAACGGGTTAGGAGATGTTGGCTGAAGCCAGGAGGTCCCTCCCAGCTGGCAGAGTTGTAAACCTGGGACAGGAAAAGGGAGAGGAATGTGTGTGAGTGGGATGGGAAGTGCTGAGCTAGGATTGCCCTAATTGCTGAGGAAAAAACAGCTCTGCCTGGGGCCAAGGGAGACTGTCAGGTCTGGAGAGCTGCGTGGTCCTTATGGGCTAAGTGGGGTTTTAAACAGGAGTTGTAAAGTCATTAAAGCGAGCATAAAATGAAGAAGGCTTTCTCCAGAGTTCTCAGTGCCTTTTTTTTTTTCACCCTGAAGTCACTAGAAAACCTCTTGACTCAATGGAAATGGAGTAATGCAGCAGCTAGAGAGGACTTGAAAATCTGATGGCGAGTGGGAAGAATAAAACTTGTAGTTCTGTACAGCAGAAGGAGTAATTCCCCTTGTAATGCGTGCTGGCTGTTGGGTAATAAATAGCTTATGGAGGAAGAGTTGTGCAAACCCTTTTGAGCAGAGGATTTACCTGTCAAGGTAAACAAAAAAACCTTTTTTGTACACCAAAAAAAACCCCAAACCAAAGACAAGGAGTGTTTTCTGTGTGAAGGCAGGGATGTGCAGCTGTAATGGAGCCCAGTGTCGCTGGGGCTTGATTCTAGATATGGGGGGGTGTGGGGACAGCATAGTAGTGGCAAACACATGGCTAACCAGTAAATTAAGGTGATATCCTAATCTGTCCTCTGGCAAATTAAAAGTGCTGAAAAGGTGTCCCAGTGAATGTGCTTGTTGGATGTGAAGGCAAAACACCAGCATCAGGTATTGTATTGGGTGAGGTGTTCTGACTTAAATCACTGATGCAGAGACAGTGGTGAAAAAAAAAAAAAGTGGTTTTCAAGCCTTAAAATTGACTAAAATACCTCTGTGAGCTGATTGTCTAATGGAGAACTAGAAGGGAATGGTTCAGAAAGTGTTTGTGTGGATATTGATAGTTCTTCCAGTATGTGTTTATAGTCGTTTGCTGCAGAAAACAACTGCTATTACTCTTTAAATCTTTCTTTGCCCGTAAAAAGTTAATGATAGGGGATAAAGTCAAATCAGTCCGAGTTTCGTGCTGTGGTGGATATTAGTGCTGGCCCTGAGAAAATCCTGTCTGATGTGGGAGAAATGCCCTGAAGTCTCCTTGTCTCAGTTCTTTTACTATCTAGGGGATGCATCTTGCTGAACAAACTTGTTTGGTGAATTTTTAATTTAACCTGTTCTTACAGCTTTTCTTGTTAACACTTGTAGCTTTCTTATTCCATATTTATCTGACCAGCATTTTAAAAGGAAAACCCTATGCTGGTCCAGATTAACAGACTTAAATGATTAAATCAACACTCTGACATTGGAGGATGCTGGAAGAAACCTTCAAAAAAACCCCACAAAACCTCAAACCAACAAACACTGCCTTTTTTTTTTTTTTTCATAGCAAGTAGTTTGTCTCTTTTACTGTATTTTGTGCAGGTTTGGTGGGAGGAGGAAAGAAACCTATGCTGATAAATGCAAACGAACACAAACTGCTGTTCCCAGCCATCGTGTGAGGTCAACTTACTAAAACAAAGAAGGGAAAGTGGAAAAATACCTGTTCTGCCTGACTGATAGAGGCAAATTTTCTAATCTTTTTTTTTTTTTTTCAGAGCAGTTGTATAGAGGGAAGTTTACTGGGCCCTTTCTATGGCTGTGACACTGATAAAGTCTTGTGAAGTATTTGCATGGCCATAAGTGTCTCTAGAAGGGCAGGGGCTCATAGTCATCAGCATATAAAAAAAATTCTCCTTCTGATGGTGGGACGCAAGGTAAAAAAAAAAAAATCTTTTAAAAAATACT
>NW_010332981.1:0-2004 GCF_000700745.2 Antrostomus carolinensis | reverse complement strand
ATGGGGACAAGATGGGGATGAGATGGGGACATGGGGACGGGGACATGGGGACAAGATGAGGACAGGGACATGGGAATGGGGACATGGGGTGGGGACATGGGGACAAGATGGGGACAGGGACATGGGGACACAGGGACAAGATGGGGACAGAGAGATGGGGATGGGGACATGAGGACAAGATGGGGACATGGGGACAGGATGAGGACAAGGACATGGGGACAGGATGGGGACATGGGGACAAGATGGGGACAAGGATATGGGGACAGGATGAGGACAAGGACATGGGGACAAGATGGGGACATGGGGATGGGGACATGGGACAGGATGAGGCCAGGGACATGGGAACAAGATGGAGACAGGATGGGGACATGGGGACACAAGGACAAGATGGGGACATGGGGACATCAGGATGGGGCCATCAGGATGGGGACATGAGAACAAGATGGAGACAGGGAGATGGGGACAAGATGGGGACAAGGACATGGGGACAGGATGGAGACAGGGCCATCAGGATGGGGCCATCAGGACAGGATGGGGACATGGAGATGGGGACAGGGACATGGGGACAGGATGAGGACAGGGACATGGGGATGGGGACACAGTGACACGGGGACAGGGTGTCCCCCGGAGCTATGGCACCTCCGGCAGCTCCTCCGAGTGTCCCCAACCTGGAGAGGGGACAGAGTGAGGGACAGGGCTGGGACATCAGGTCCCCTCTGTGTCCCCAAAGTCCCTCGTGACCCCCACGTCCCCACCGGTCCCCTCACCTCGGCTCTCACTGTCCTCGATGTCCCTGGACACCTCCTGGCTCCTGATGTCCCCGATGTCCCCGAGGTTGGAACCTGGTGACACTGCCCCACTCTGGCTCTCGCTTGAGCTCCTCGGCCACCCCCGGTGTGGGGGACGCCCGTGGGGACGTGTCCCCTGGCCCAGGAGATGTTGGGACAGTCCTTGGGGACGTGTCCCACCCCCATGGGGACGTGTCTCCGGTCCTTGGGGACCTGTCCCCTGTCCTTGGGGCCACCTCTCTGGTCCTTGGGGACGTGTCTCTGGTCCATGGGGACGTGTCTCTGGTCCATGGGGACGTGTCCCACCTTCATGGGGACCTGTCCCCTGTCCTTGGGGCCACCTCTCTGGTCCTTGGGGACGTGTCCCTTGTCCTTGGGGACGTGCCTCTGGTCCATGGGGACGTGTCCCACCTTCATGGGGACGTGTCCCCTGTCCTTGGGGACGTGGCTCAACCTCTTGGGGACGTGTCCCTTGTCCTTGGGGTGATGGCCCTGGTCCTTGGGGACGTGTCCCACCTCCTTGGGGACATGGCCTTGGTCCTTGGGGATGTTCAGCTGGTCCTTGGGGACCTGTCCCCTGTCCTTGGGGACGTCCCTCAGGTCCTTGGGGCCACCTCTCTGGTCCTTGGGGACCTGTCCCCTGTCCTTGGGGACGTCCCTCAGGTCCTTGGGGCCACCTCTCTGGTCCTTGGGGACCTGTCCCCTGTCCTTGGGGACGTCCCTCAGGTCCCTGAGCCCACGTCCCCAAACCTTGAAGCCACATCCCTGATCCTTGGGGACGTCGGGCTGATCCTTGGGGACGTGACCCTGGTCTGTGGGGACGTCTGTCAGGTCCTTGAGGTGGCACCTCCAAGGCAGAGAGTGACTCTAATGTCCCCAAGTCAGGGAGTGACCCTGGAGGGGACAATATTGTCCCCGAGGGGCCACCAGGGAGGAGGTTGAGGAGGTGGAACAGCGAGGCCAGAGCTTGTCCCCAAGGCTGCTCGGGGACAGGGACGGGCTCAGCAGGTCCTGTGGGGAGGTGACACGGGCAGGGACTCCCCCCACCCTGGTGGCTTTGTGACCCCTTGGTGTCCCCATGTCCCCTTGTGTCCCCCTTATCCCCCCCATGTCCCTTGTGTCCCTCAACATCCACCCGTGTCCCCCATGTCCCCCCTGTGCCACCCTGATGTCCCCATGTCCCCTCATGTCCCCCCTGTGCCACCCTGATGTCCCC
>NW_010332980.1:22793-25415 GCF_000700745.2 Antrostomus carolinensis | reverse complement strand
CCTGGCAGGCCCCTGCGGGGGCCGGGCGACCCAGCGTCCCCCCGGGTGTGGAAAGGACGGCTCTCCCTCTCCCGGCAGCCTACCGCACGGACGAGGGGCAGCCATGGGTCCTGCCGGTGGTGAAGAAGGTGGAGCAGATGATCGCCAACGACAGCAGCCTGAACCACGAGTACCTGCCCATCCTGGGCCTGCCCGAGTTCCGGGCCAACGCCTCCCGCATCGCCCTGGGTGACGACAGCCCCGCCATCAAGGAGAACCGGGTAGGTGGGGGATGAGGAGCGAGACTGCTCCTTCCTTGGAGAGCAGCTGTGATCCCTGGGGTGTCTCTGCAGCAGAAGAGCACAAATGTGCAGGATTTGGAGAGATTTTGGCAGGATTTGGAGATTTTCTGTGATGTGGCCTTTACTGGTTGTGGGTTGTACTTGATGAACCCCTGTACTTGAAGCTGTTTGTGCAAGTAATCCTAGTTTTGGGGAAAGACCGAATGTTTGCTGTGACTGGACTTTGTTTTTTCCTTCATCTTGTAATGTTTGCCCTGTGGGAAACTGAAGTCAGATAATAGGCCACCTTTCCTGAAATAAGCTGCTAGCTGGGAGTCTGCTCTGTGCCAAAAAATAACAGGAATAACTGGAATCTATTTATAACTGTAGAAGGCGTCAGGATGGGCCTGAGCACTGAAGGAGGTTGAAGACCACTGGAAGGGAATGGTGTCCTGGCTGGGGTGACCCTGGGGAGAATGTCTAGGATCCTGTCTTGCTTGTGCAAACGCCTGTGCTCTCCGTGCACTGACAGCCGGGCTAACCTGGGTGGACCCTGCTGGCAACTGTCTCTGTTGCAGATTGGAAGTGTTCAGTCCTTGGGCGGGACAGGCGCTCTGCGAATCGGCGCCGAGTTTCTGAGGCGGTGGTACAACGGGAACAACAACACAGCAACCCCGGTCTACATCTCCGCTCCGTCCTGGGGTCAGTGCTGTTGTCAGTGTTCCCACTTCCTTGCAGGGAGCCCTGTGGGTCAGCGGGTGAGGGAGGAATGGCAGGGGCCTGGGCAGTGAGAGAGGGGCCTTCTTCTTGTGGGTAAAGGGAGTGTAAGTGTCTCCATTGTGTATTTTGGTGACATTTAGGGAGGTACGGGGACTGGAGAAGGTGGCTGCTGGAGGTGGGGCCTGCTTTTCTGAAAAGTGATTTATTTCCTCAGAGAACCACAACTCTGTGTTTGTGGATGCTGGCTTTAAAGATATTAGAACCTACCACTACTGGGATGCTGCCAAGAGGGGCCTGGATCTCCAGGGAATGCTGAATGACATGGAGGTGAGTAAAACTGTTATGGGATGGGCTGAACTTGTTGCTGTGCTGTCAGCAGCTGGCTGAGCTCTTGCATGCTGTGCCTGGAAGTGGATCTCTGCAAAAGAGACTGAGGGTGACCAGAGCTTCACGGGCCCTCTGCTGTGGGGCCCTATCTCATCCGTGTGTGTGACCAAGTCCTGCTCTCTCCTCAGCAAGCCCCGGAGTTCTCCATTTTCATCCTCCATGCCTGTGCACACAACCCAACAGGCACAGACCCTACCCCTGACCAGTGGAAGCAGATTGCTGCAGTTATGAAGGTATGGGCTGCTGCTGGGGCTAAACCAGTGCTGAGGGGACAGATAGCTCTTGAGCCAGCCAACACATTTGCATCCAAAATGGACTCTAGGGAATGGCATGAGATGTGGCAGGAGCTGGAAGAGTCCTGCAGAACAGGTATTGAAGGGAGAGGCTGACAGGATGCTGGTTGTCTGTGCTCAGAGGATAGAAGCATCCTAGTTCTGCTCATGCCTCCAAGCTCTTGCTTTCAGAGTCTGTGACATGGGCTGCAGTGAGGTTTTTCATGCTGGTAAGATTATTCACAGGCACCTGCTTTTCACAGGTGCTGGACAGTAGGGTATAAAGTGATGCACCTTTTGTGCCTGTGTATTCAAATGCAGTTGCTCCTGCATTTGATGTTTTATTGACCACTTTAGTCTTCCTATCCTTTTACCTCTGTAGAAAGAAAATATCCTGGTCTGGTGTTGCTGGACTGTGTTTCCTTTGCATTCACCCAGGAGCTCAATGATAATTTTTCCCCTCCTGCGGGGACAGCGGGGGGTAAAGTGAAGACTGTGGGGGAGGCATTTCCCTCTAACACTGTTCCTCCTTGCAGCGCCGGTTCCTGTTTCCGTTCTTCGACTCGGCGTACCAAGGTTTTGCCTCTGGCAGCCTGGACAAGGATGCCTGGGCTGTGCGATACTTTGTCTCCGAGGGCTTTGAGCTCTTCTGTGCACAGTCGTTTTCCAAGAACTTTGGGCTCTACAGTGAGTGTCTGGCAGTAAGCTGGCCCAGTAGCATCATACCCAGGCAGATGGGGCTGGCATGCTGGGGGGCAGGGAGAGCTCTGCTTTGCCATGATGTGTGGGACCGATGGCTCATGTCTCTTGGCTTGTCCACAGATGAACGTGTGGGGAACCTGACTGTGGTGGGGAAGGACGCAGACAACGTGCAGCGTGTACTTTCCCAGATGGAAAAGATTGTGCGCACCACTTGGTCCAACCCTCCGTCCCAGGGAGCGCGCATTGTGGCAACGACACTTTCTTCCCCGCAGCTCTTTGCT
>NW_010332980.1:19174-22757 GCF_000700745.2 Antrostomus carolinensis | reverse complement strand
AGAGGGGGAACTTTGTGCTGAGTGCCAGGTTTGGCCAGATGGCCTCAAACCAGACACGTGCCTGTCCTCACGCTCTGCTTCCTGCCTGCTGCAGGAAGGACAATGTGAAGACGATGGCAGATCGAGTCTTGCTGATGCGGTCAGAGCTCCGGTCTCGCCTGGAGTCCCTTGGGACCCCAGGCACCTGGAACCACATCACAGAGCAGATCGGCATGTTTAGCTTCACAGGGTTGAACCGTAAGTACCAAGTGGCCTGGTGAAGGGAGGATTGGGTGAGACAGTTTTGCTGGGGGTGAACTGGGCTGAAGCAGTCCAGGCAGGAATCTCTCAGGGACCTCACTGGAGTCCTGGCATCACTGCCTCTGTGGCTAGGCAGGGATGAAGCATCAGGCAGCATTTTACTAGCCAGTGCTGGAAGTTTTCTGCCTGTGAAAGAGTCAAGCAGCCTCGACTGGTTCTTTGGGCTTTTCTGAGCTGTGGGGTCCCTGCTCTGACCTGATGTCCAATTGTTTCCCCAGCCAAGCAGGTGGAGTACATGATCAAGGAAAAACACATCTACCTGATGGCTAGTGGGCGCATCAACATGTGTGGCCTGACTACCAAGAACCTGGACTATGTGGCCAAGTCCATCCATGAAGCTGTCACAAAAATCCAATGAAGCAAATGAACAACCAAACTTACATGAAGTCACCAAAGCTGTAGTGTGTAGTCTGTGTCTGTCCCTTCTCATGGCTTGCCTTGTTCCACACCTCTTGGGGTTTAATAAAGATGGGGGCAGTAGCTCAATCAGGGATAATCATCTTTTGACCTTTTTGAAGTACCCCTTGCAATGTGGTAAGCCAGTGCCCCCAGGAGGGTGGGGCAGCATGAGCTGCCTTGGCTCTTGTTTGACTGACAGCAGCCTGTTCTTCAGGCACTTAGAGCTGCATCTTTAGCACATCCAAATCAACTCCGTGTAACTGATCAGTTTGGTCTAGGCAAAGTCCAGTGCCAGTGCAATGCGCTGTGGGATAACAGCCCAGTCAGTTGGGATCTCGTACAGCTAGTGAACTAATGTCACTCGGTAGTATTCTGGGGAAGGGGGAAGCTGTTGCTGGCTTTTCCCCTCCCTGAGTTCTGAGCCTTATGCGAGCAAACATTTGTAATTGTGATAATTGCTTCTTTGTGTTGCTGACAGAAAATTAAACCTCCATCTCTGAACACTACCCCTGCCTTCTGTGAAGTTGTGCCTTTAGGCTGTGCTAACCTTGTCCCAGGCTGAGGTTAAAGCCTCGGCATCCTGGTTTGTCCACTAGGTCTTATTCAGTTTCTTTCAAGGGTTGCCCTTTCTCCATCACAGTGTGTTGTACCTCTGATGATCACAGTTGCTACTAATGGGGCACAGTCCTATTTGGAGACTGCAGTTGAGAGCTCCCTGGGACTCTACATGAAGCTGACCAGTTCCTCCCATACCTGTCTTGCATTCCTCTTTCTGCCCCCCCTGCCCTGTGCTGTCTGGCTTGTCCTGTCCATCTGTATGTGGCTGTTTTCTGGATGGCTGTGTGTTACCCATCCATCTGGCCATCCCTCCCTGGCCCAGAGCTCCTGGTCTACCACTAATGTGTTGAAAAGTGGATCTTTCCTGTTTCTCTGTCTCAGCAGGCCCCTAGTGAAGCACCACCTACTCCCTCTGGCTTCAGCAGGGCCTGCCAGCAACAGCCTGTGTTTCTGGCACTGAAAAAGAGCTGGAACCATCTGCTTCTGCTCTCTGTCGGATCTATTTGTGAGCTGCTATTACTACCTTGATAGAGCAGCCTTCTGCCAAGATCTTGGTGAAGAAAGAGGAACAGTCCCTTTCCTTGGGTCAGTTAGTGGTAACCACTGCTGCCCTGATGGATTTTGCTTGTGCTGGAGCTTAAACAGCAAAGGTGAAAATGGTGCCTTGTTCCCTTGCTGTCTGCAGAGACAGAGCGTGGGTTCTCGTTTGTCCTTTTCAGATTAGTGTTCTCACTGTCAGGTAAGAGTGAGCCAGAGGCAGCCTCTCCTCCGTGCAGGTGGGGAGCTTTTTCTCCTCTTGGTGTCCGTCCACAGCTGGGATGATGGGGTAGTGGTTAAAGGATGACTTTTAGGGATGATCTCAGGAAGAGTTGAAGGAACCAACTCAGCTTTTGTTATTTCTTGTTACATCTGCCTACACTTCTGTCCTTACAGACCACTAGCTGTGGAGCCTGGCCCACCCCACATGTGCTCTGTCCCAGTGCTTTGCTAGCCTTACCAGGCTTGCTTTCCCTAACGAGTGACCTAAATTTCTCCCTTTCTGTGGTGTAAGCTCATTACCCATGATCCCATTTACCATGGCAACAGAGAACAGATTATTCGTTTCCACTTTGCAACAGCTTTTTTTTGTATTTGCAAACTTCCTCTCTCCCCTTCACATTCTTCACCCGTCAAGATTAAATGACCCTGTTTCCTTCAGCTTTTGGGGTAGGTTGTTTTCCAGCCCTTGCTTTCCTCTGGCCCCCTTTCAAATGCTGTGTGTTTCCTTAGAAGGGTGGTGCCCAGACAGCGATGCAGTTATTCCAGCTGAAGTTTTATTAGCATTGGTGGGCTATGAGATTTCTGTTGTTTGTCAGGCTGTACTCCACTATGTGTATCCCACTATTGTGTCTGCAACAGCATGATATTAACTCTTGTTCTTCCCCAGTCCTTGTCTGCACTGCTATGGTATAATTTTCAGCACTGCTGACTGCTTTCCTGGCAGCAAGAGTGACAAGGAGAAATTGGGAAGCACTTGCTGACCTGGTTCTCTGCCTGCTCCCTTCAGCGATGCTGAGCCCTGTTACTCCAGCCACCTCTGGCCATGGGTGTGAGGGCAGCCCAGCCTGGTGGGAGAGGTTAGCACATCTTTTCACACACCCATTGACACGCACAAGGCATTGCTCAGGGAGAAATAATTTTTAATGTTCATATCCCTGTTGGGTTCAGCCTCTACAAAAACTACTGACTGATCTGTACCAACCTGAGGGCTCGACGTGAGCCTCTCTCGCAGAGAGGAGGATGGTTCAATGCAGCGTGGAGCAGCTCTCTCCAGGGAGGGGGGCTGCGCTCGGCGGCACGCTGGGCTCCCTGCCCTGTGCCTAGCCAGGGTTTGGGAGTGCCAGGCTATGTCAATGGTCGGTGTGTGCGAGGCATTGTGAATGTGTGTGTGGCACTAGGCACGGCACAAACGTGTGCTGGGGCCCTGAGTGGCACCCCCCAGATAGCACATTCTCCTCATGGTGGAGAGCACGTCTGTGCAGCACCCAGCACTGAGGGGCTGCGGGTCTCGCTGGGATGGGGATGGTGGTAAATGATGCTAAGGGCAGTTCTGGGTTGGGCCGCCCCTCCCTGCTCTGCCTGCAGGGATGTCGTGACAGACACTTCACCTTCCCTTTTTCTACCTCTTCCTTGGGACCAGGTGCTACCAGGGAGCAGCTGGGCGAGGGCCCTCAGACTCCAGCTACCTGGCCCATGCTGCCTGGGTGGTTCAGCCCTGCCGGGGACACATCTTTTCTCGCCTGGGGATGGGGCTCTGCACAAGTCCTGCAGGGAGGGGCGGCACGAG
>NW_010332980.1:17775-19126 GCF_000700745.2 Antrostomus carolinensis | reverse complement strand
GAGCCTCATGGCAGGAGAACCCCATGCTGCAGACCTGGAAGACACAAGGGCAGTCTGATGCAGGCAGCAAGAGCTTACCCTCCCTGACCTGCTGCTGCTCAAGCCTGCAGCACCTTTCCTAGCCAGGCTTGGGGATATTGGTGCAGATACACGTTTTGAGCATTGAAAACATGAGTTAGAGTCTCACTCTGTCTCCAACATCCATTCCAGCCCCAAGGATGGTTGGACTCTGCTGCTGCATCCCTTGACCCTGCTTTCAGCCCCCAGCAACATGCATGCCTGCATGGGCTCCAAACCACATTGCTTGGCTCTGCTGCTTGAAATTTGATTTTACTCTATTAAAACTGAGCAACCTCCCATTTGCTGGGGAAGGAATATTACATCGAGGGGGCGCAGTTTCCTCCCTCCAGTCTGCGTGGGCCTCCAGCATTGTGCTCCAGCCACGCTGCTGCTCAGGTGATTAATGGGGCGAGATTGGAGCTCTCCTCTGCTGTCTTCTCACCTTCGGGCGATGGCCGCTGCTTGCGCCCACCTGAAGCAGCAAGGGTGCCTAAGGCTGGGCGCTGGGGGCCAAGGGCGCTCAGGGCAGGGTGCATGGTGTTGGGCTAGCACCAGGCAGCTGGCTCTGCCTAAGCTAGCCCTATGTGCAGTTTTGCCTGCTGCTGGGGTGCTGCTGGGGAACTGGGCTGCCCCCCTGCTCCACACCAGCCCCGTGCAGTGCAGGGCATCCCCAGGACAGGGCTGGGGAGGAGATGACCCAAGCAACAGGGTGCTGGGGCAGAGCTCTCCCCTGGGTGCTTCCTCCCCGGCTCAGTCACTCACTGAGGGATCTCAGCAACCTCCTGCCCAGCGTCTCCTCGGCGCTGCTTGGCGATGAGCTGGTCCCAACCTCTCTGCCCGGGGATTCTGCCTCCAGGACGGTGCCACAGCACTCACTGTCTGCAAAAACCCAGCTTGGCTGCAGCGACCCGGGGTACTGCAGCCCTCACCACCCCCGGGTCATGTGTGTGGTGTATGTCCCAGCCAGACTCACTCTGCTGCTTGCTGTTCTCCTCGTTGTCAGCCAGCTCCTCCTGGATGAAGGGGATGCCCTCCATGCGCAGGAACACCGACTCGCTGGGGCTGCGTGGCCCCTCTGTCTGCAAAAACCCAGCTTGGCTGCAGCGACCCGGGGTACTGCAGCCCTCACCACCCCCGGGTCATGTGTGTGGTGTATGTCCCAGCCAGACTCACTCTGCTGCTTGCTGTTCTCCTCGTTGTCAGCCAGCTCCTCCTGGATGAAGGGGATGCCCTCCATGCGCAGGAACACCGACTCGCTGGGGCTGCGTGGCCCCTCAGAGCGGCTGCCTGC
>NW_010332980.1:16841-17618 GCF_000700745.2 Antrostomus carolinensis | reverse complement strand
CACGGGGAACAGGGATTTACGTGCCTGCACATTTGCACCTGTGTGCATGTGCAGGCACAGAACGGCATCCACAGGTGTGTGCGTGCAAATGCCCACTTGCCTCAGTCCATGTGCAGCTGCATCTCAGCAGTGGCATGACTGTCATGCCAGTGGGTCCCAGCACTGCTTCCCCAGGGGGGACACAGTGTTGGGCCATGGCAGGAAAGGGATGCTGCTGGATGACTTACACATGACACTGTTCCTCTCATTCAGGAGGGTGGTGGCATCTTCCTTGGGTGTCTGTGGGGTTCCTCGTGCAGTCGAGGCTCTGGTTGAATCCCTGTCGAAGGCCTCCATGTCGGGGGACTGGGGTGAGCTGTCCATGCGGCTGGCCACCAGTGCATTGTGGTACTGCTGCCGGGTGACCTGGGCACACAGACACATCCGCCCAGCTCAGCAGGCACCGAGACACACTGGGACCTCCTGGGGACTTGGTGGCACAAAACACCTGGTCAGCAGGAGTGCAAGACCTCCCCAGTGCCCACTGGGCACCCACTAGGCTCCTGGGACAGAGCAGAGCAAGAGGGTGCCTGGGCAGGGGTGGGACAGTCCCCTAGTCTGTACCTTGACAAACTGCACGTCGCAGAGGATGTGCACGGAGTAGTCGGGCATGTAGATGTTGTTGCTGCTGCTGTGGAGCTGCGTGGTGCTGCCCCCATAGTCGTTGTGCTCCCGGCTGGGGGAATCGGAGCGGTTGAGCCCGCTGAACCGTGACGGTGACCTGTTCACTGCGGAAAG
>NW_010332980.1:15421-16683 GCF_000700745.2 Antrostomus carolinensis | reverse complement strand
GGGTGCCCAGTGCCAGCACAGGGCCAGGGTGGACCGGTCACCTCTGGCAGCTATGCCTCATGGACAGTGGGGCTTGCAGGGACCCTACAGGGGACTTGTGGTGAGGTCCTCCTTGTTGCACACCGGCAGTGGAGACTCTGTGCCATGCCAGTGCCGTGCAAACCAAAGGGACCGGGCAGGCAGGCATCCAACCTGGCACCTGCAGCAGAGGTTAGGGCTGCTGCCTGCCTGTCACACCAACTGACTGACAGCTCTTCTGCTAACACAGGCCTTCTGCATGGCATTTGGCACAATTTCTCCTGGTTGCAGCTGGCAGGCCACAGGGGGTTACTTAACCTGCCTTGAGGGCACGCTCCTGTCCACCTTGACTCCAACAGAATAGGAGCACAGGCTGCCACAGCAAGCTGGCCCGTCACTCACGTTGACTGATAGCCTCTGACACGGCCTGATGGATTTTGTCTGGTCAGTGATTTATTAGGGAACAAAGGCAGCTTGTTCCTTCGTGGGTAACGTCAACATCTTGTTGACTTTGCTCTGCTGCTAAAATGCCCTTCTATTACCCAGAAAGCAAGGGAAGCAAGCCAGGCTGCATGCAGGGCTGTGGGTAACCATCATTAGAAGTAGCAAATAGAAAGAAAACCCAGGCAGTGAGTGCAGGAAATTACAGAAACTGCACACCAAAGAAAGCCCAAGCTGTCCATGGCTCCCCCTTGTCCCCATCCCATTCTTCCTGGGATTTGCATCATACTGGGGAGGCTGTGGCAGGGCTGCTCTCTCTGGTCTGCCACTTGTGCTCCAACCAGCAAGGGGCTGTCCGGTGTGGGGTGCTGTGGGTGCTCCCCTCCCAGCGCTGCCCAGCATGCAGGGTGGAGTGGGCTTGGGCACCACGTGCAGGGAGCTGGAAAGAGCCTGGTGCATGCAGAGATCCCTGCCCAAAGCCATGCCCTGTTACCTGGAGAGCCAGCCAGGGAGTCCCCTCTGCTGAAGGCGAAGGTACGGGACACTGAGACAGGCACTGCAGAGAGAGGGACAGGGAAGGAAGAAGGGGATGGGGGAGGGCGAGGGACAGATCAAGAGGAAGAATGAGAAAAAGAATTGTGTGCCAGCAGCTCCGAGCGGGGCTCCCACCACTGCCTCCAGCATCCCTTCCCACCCCTCTTACACCCTCCTGCTTCTGCTCCAGGGAGGTGCTCACCAGCCTCAGAGACAGGGACACCATCAGGGACACAGATTTGAATGCTGTAAATCAACAGGCTGCTCTC
>NW_010332980.1:15071-15390 GCF_000700745.2 Antrostomus carolinensis | reverse complement strand
GGGGGGGCCCACCTCCTGCCAGGCCTGTCTGTGCAGCCACACACCTCCCTAGAGCCATGGCGTGGGCAGAAAGCACCTTCCTCCCATCGGCTGAGTGCTGGCACCCTGCTCTAGCCCTTCGCCAGCTGCTGCCAGGAGAGAGGACTTCGTGGTCAGCTTGTGCCACCTGGGAGATGGGCAGAAGCTAAATCAACTCTCTGTACTTGGCATCTGGGATGCTTCTGTGTGTGCAGGCAGGTGGCAGAGGGGGAATGTGCTCTGCAACAGCCCCTGCCTCCACACAGCCCTGCAGTGGCAGGCCGGGGGTCGCCGAAACCCC
>NW_010332980.1:14617-15001 GCF_000700745.2 Antrostomus carolinensis | reverse complement strand
GGGCAAGCCCGAGAAGAGCCACCCACTGGTGGCTGCTCTGTGTGGGAACTACAAGAAGCCAGGACACCACATCCAGGGCTGCCTGACCCGTTGCCACTGACAGAGCGAACCACAGGCCATTCAGTTTCCATGTTTTATTGCCAGGGGTTACAGCAGCAGTGACAATTCCAAGGGCAGGTGTTCCCCATCCTGCCTGCAGCCCATGCCTGGGCCATGCCACAGGGCTGCAGGGCTCCATGGGTGAGCATGGAGAGACCAACACACACTGTGAGTGATGTTAACACCTCTCGATGCCTCATCTTTGCTCTCACCACTGGCAGTGCCCATCTTGAAAGCAGTGGGAGACACCAGCCCACTGGCTGCCAGCCCCTTCCTTCCGGCACC
>NW_010332980.1:13658-14602 GCF_000700745.2 Antrostomus carolinensis | reverse complement strand
AGCCCTCCTGCCCTGTGCCCGCTGCCCTCCCTCCAGCCACTGTGCCCGCAGCACGGCTGCAATGCTCTAGGAACCATCTGCTGCCTGTGATGGATGTTTTTAAATTGCTTTGAAGGTAAAACCCCCAGGAAAACTGCCCTGCAGCCCCATTCCTTCTGATCTCCCTGTTCCTCCTCCAGTAACTCCTGTTCTGCATCCTCCCCTGGATCAAAACCTTCTGCAAAGTCTAAGCAAAGGCACCAGCACGAAGTGCTGCCCACAGCATTGTTCCACCAGGAGCAAAGGACGAGTTGATAACCAGTAGCACTCACTCCCTGCTCTCACCGCCCAACCCTCTCACAGCAGAGCTGGCCATGCCAGGTCTCTGCCACTGCACCCCTGACCCAGCCACCAATGCCAAAGACTGCCTGGCAATAAAAAAGTTGCATAACAATGGTTAATTAATAACAAATTGTTAAATGCTCAAGGGTTAATATCTGAATTCTCCACTCTGGCACGCTACTCACATTCATTTCTGCTGAGCTGTGCTATAAGGAGGAAGGAGAACACCAGCCCAACAAGGGAGATGCCCTGCGACCTCTGCCTCCCAGCCTGCCTCCTCGCTGGCCAGGGGAGCAGCACTGCACTCGCAGCACACACATGTGCCACAGCAGGCAGGGGTGGCTGGATGGCAGAAAACATCTCGTGACACGGTGTCACGTGCAAGCACAAGAAGCAACAGAGCCCTGAGCAGCAGCATCCTGGCAGGTGGCACTGCCGACACGTGATGCCCTGCCTGGCCGTGGCTCACGGCCAGCACTCACTGCTTGAGCCTTGGGGAGGCCCTGGGGATGGTCACTGAGGGCATGGGGGCACCAGGACATGCAGCCACATCCCAAGAGAAATCAGCTGCTTCATTTATTTCCTTTGCCCAAACCGAGTGTGCTGTGGACACACGGGGGAGC
>NW_010332980.1:371-13629 GCF_000700745.2 Antrostomus carolinensis | reverse complement strand
CAGGAATGTGCACTGAGGAGTTAACCCAGCAGTCCACAAGCCAGCCTTTCGAATGGAGGCAAAGCAAGCAGCAAGAAATAGGTGAACCCTAGAGCTGCATGCAGACTGGCACCCATGGGCATGACACCCAAGGGACTCTCCCTCTTCTCTCCATGACATCCCTCCTTACACCCCCATAAAGGCTGAACTTAAGTGGGTTCTTGTTTTGATTAGGCACCCAGAACATCCTCAGCTTACCATCTACACTGCAGATCCAACTGCAACATCTGGGGTTTGGGATGAGGGACATGCCGGACTGGAGGTGGGCAGCACCTCCCAAGCTACCAGGCACTAAATGTTTGCAGGGGTGATCAGCAAAGAAACGGGGGACCTCACAGTCTCCCCTGATCAGAGCTCCCTCTTAACTCCTGCAAGCAGGGGATCTGCTGGTTAGCCCCTCAGCTCTGCAGGCAGGGAATTTACCAGGACTGCTGCATCTACTTTTAACTCTGCCAATTCCCCACACCTGCAAACCACTCACAGGTAAATTGACCCATCTCTGCAATTCCTGAGGAGTCCCTCTGTCCCTGCTGTGGGACCCAAGTTCAGCTCAGGCTCCAAGCCTCAGGAATGTGAATGGGTCCAGAGACATTAAGTCGAGACTTAGATGCACTGTGCCAGAAGTTGCAGGGTTTCCTGCTCCCCTCTGCATGGCCAATGCCCCTGGCAGTGCCCTTACAGCAGCAGCCATACTGGGATCAACCCACAGGGATCGAGTGCACGGATAAAACCCCAAAGGGACCTCAAAGTCCCTCTGTGGGGACTTTGCTGCATCAGCCCCTCAGCACTTTGCTTCTCCACTGAACTTTTTAAAAGGGTGACCTTGATGCAGAGCCCGAGTGGGTCTTTGCAGGGTGCAAACTCATCCCCTCTCCAGCCACCAAGTGCCATGGAGGAGCGGTTTTAGAGCCTCAGCCTGCCCCAAAATACTTACGTAGGAAGGAGGATCCAGCCAGGCTGCTTACTTTCCGCACGTCATTATCTGGAACAAGAGTTGGAAGTGTAGGAATCAGAGAGGAAGGGCTGCTGCCTGCCCTGTGCCCCACAGCAGGGCCACCCCATTCCACAGCCAGCCCATTCTCCTGGCCACCAGCCAGCTAAGCCCCGTGGAGGCTGCTGAAGCAAAGGCAAGGCCAGAGGGAGTGCACAGAGCCCTTACCTGAGGAGACGACAGCCATGATAGCAGGGACACCGTAGTAGGTGAATGCCCCATTCTCAAACCGCAGCCCTTCCTTGCCAACCTCCACCTCCACTTTCCCCTAGAAGGAAAAGGAAAACCCGCTCAGAGAGGCACCCCCTGCTCCTGGCCACTGACCCGCTCAGGGCTGCAGGGACCCCCTGCCACCCCATATGAGAAGACAGGCATCTCCACTGGAAGAAGCAGCCCAGAGCAAGGCAGCAAGGAGAGACAGACCACCCTCTTCCACCTTCCACTTGCCGCTGCCCCAGGCACCTGTAGGATGAGGACGAAGTAGTCGACGGGACGGTTGCGCTGGTAGAGGTAATGCTCCGCCGCCTTCTTGTTCTTTCGGTCGTACTTGAGCTCCTGGATGACGTTGGGGTGTTTCAGGAGCCGCAGCAGGATCTTCTCAGAGAGGTAGGGGGACTTGAAAGGCTCCACTTCTAGAGGAGAGGTAACACACACTCGCTCAGCAGGGCCAGGGCTGCCATGAACCCATTATCCGCTGACCTACACAGCCCCTGCTTCCCGCAGCCTCAGCACCCCGCTGCATGGAGGGAAGCCAAACACAAACCCATGATGGTGGAGCAGCACAATGCCCAGGGTGAGGGCCCAGGCAGGTGGAAACTGCTCACTGAGGGGGAGCCTGACGGATGAATAGCTCAGGGATGCCCCGTGGGGCTGGTGCTGCTGCAGGGAGATGCAGGGCTTGCACAAGGGCTAGGGTACCTGTTGCCATGAACCGATGTGTAGCCAGGAGGAGCTGCGGGGAGATCTTCACCTTCATCTCACTGTCTGACAGCCTGAAGATGGAGAAGTCCTGGGGCTTGCGTCCCCGGTGGGGCACTCGCTCCTTCTTCCGATTGTCGGCTGCGGGGCAGAGAGCAGAGCAGTCGCCTGCCTGCAGCACCCACAAAGCCATTGCACCCGAAGGCCCCACATCACATGCACATGTATGGAGAGAGGCACATCTTGCTGCACCCTATGGCAGGGCTGCTGTGGAGCAGCAGCCAGAGCAGCAATGTGCACAAAATGTGTTGTGTATCACAGCCTTGGGAGCAGCTCCCTGGGGAGAGAGTGGGGTGGTGAAACATGCTTCTTTCTCAGGAACAAGTCCTGGGTTGCCCTGGCTGGATGCATCACCCAGAATTGGAAAGGAGCTTGGGAACCACCCATGGGCACTTCATGCCCAACACGCATGTCCCTGGGTCAGGCCCTGCCCAACCACTGGCTGCTGATGCTAGTTCTTCTCTGTCTCGAGCATTCAAGACTCCTTGACATCCGACCAGCATCTCTCCATCATTTTTGTCTTTCCCACCATGACTGTGAATTGCTCTGGGGAAGGACCACAATTTGCTCTGGCCTGTTTCCTACCCACATGTCTGTCTGTCTGTGCGGGCTCCCACCCTGGGTCCTGCAACTGCAGTAGCTGCTCTGGGACACTAACTGTACAGATCCGTCTCATCCAGGATCTCGGACTTGATGATCTCCTCAATGACATCCTCCAGGGTGACAATGCCCATCACCTCGTAGAACGGGTCTCCTTCCCCTTCGTTGTTCACCCTCTGCACGATGGCCAGGTGGGACTTTCCTGTGGGGCAGAGCAGAACGGCAGTGAGATGATCTCCCCCCACCACAGTGGGAGGGGACCCCAGCACAGTGGGCTGGCAGGTGGACAGGGCTTGGTGGGAGGCACAGATCACAGCCAAACCTCAGAAGCATCCCCCATCGCCCAAAACCACCCCAACCACGCTAACCCAAGGAGAAGGGCTGGAGACACAGTCCAGCCTAATAGGGCTGCTACTGCCCAGGCTGATTTCTAGGTGTCACAGGACTCTGCCCGGCTCTTTTTTGGGGCTGCTTGCTTTCTTTACCCAGGCAATCTGCTGCGAGTCACTCCATTTAGCTCTTTGACAGCCTCCTGTGCAGGACTGAAGTGTACATTATGCCAGCTCTTCTTGCTTACCCTTGGCTTCACTGGCACGAGACAACTCTAACAGAGCAATGAGACAGCATCCTCCAACACAGAAATGTGAGTTTGTCCTTGGGCTCTGCTGCTTTCCCTCATCCTCCTGGTGTTTTCTCATTCTGTTGTTAATTATCTTTCCTATCAAATTGCCAGGAGCAGCTCCCCCACATCTTTCTATCCATCACTGTCTGGACTGATCCTAAAGCTTTTCTTAAAATATGGGCAAAGACTCCAGTTCCTCAGAACAGCAGCTGGTTTTAATGCAGAAATGCATATGTTTGTTTGCAGCTTTCAGCCCAGCTCCTGCAGAACTCTTGGATGAACCATCTGGATGTGGAGGCTGAACACTTTTCAAGCCATCAGCTTGCACCTGAACATCTCCTCCAAACCCTGCCACCAACAGCACCTCCTCTCTGTTACCTTAAACAAGCAGACTGGGACCAGGACCTTTCACCTGCAATGGTGGTGACTCCTGCTCAGAAGTCACAGTGTTTCTCAACCACAATCTCAGTTTCCTCACTTGTCCCCAGTAAACTGGCAGCTCTGCTGACACATTCTCAGGCTTCTTGCTTTTGGCATACTTGAAACATTGCTATTTGCTTTTGCACGTCAGGCTTTCTGTAAGCTGTTTTGACTTCTTCAACCTCTCTTTTCCTTTATTGTCTGCTCTGATTTATGCTCCTGCTCAGCAGCTTGACCAGAACCCAACTTCCAAACCACAAATAACTTTTGGGTTTCTAGCTCCAATATATTCTTGGGCCTGCCAAGGAGCACTGGTTTTCTTACCACCCCTGTGTCTCCGACGCTGCTCAGCAGTGCACTCAGGTTCTGAACATCTAGTTTTACTTAAAAAGTTAAAAATGTCCTTCACCGTCACCACAGCAAACAATTTCCCCTCCCTCTGTTTGCTCTGCATCCCTGTTGCAATGCCTGCACAAACCCGGCTGTACCATGGGCACTGCAGGGACCTCCAGAAAGCTGCAAACACCTTATTTTTCCCCTGGGCACAAAGCTGAGCTCCTGGAGCAGCAACGGTCACCCAAAAGGAGTTCCTTCTGCTATGCAGCTGCCTCTGCATCTGCTTCTCCCATACAGCCTCCCCGACAAACCCGCCTGCTGCTCTGGGCGAGGGGATGTGAACAGTATTTATGCCTAAAGATGGAACAGGGGTGGGCTCCTGCCTGCTGCACAGCTCCCTCCTTGCCCACGGGTGTCTTCTGGCTCGTCCCCGCAGTGAGACAGGGACGAGCATATCCAGGGCATCCCAGCAGTTCCACCAAACATGCTAGGGACCACACGACCTTCAAATAACCCTGCCCTGGATCTGAGATGAGCAAATGATATTTCTCAGCTGAAGATTAGCACTATACATTTCTGACAGCAAAGCTTGGGCATTTTCCACAGTATAAATTCCCTCCTCCTCATACCAAGCTTTTATTGCAAGATTTCAGAGCAGCTCACTGCCTCCCACGCCTACAGAATTAGAAACGAGAATGTAACATCACAGCAAGTAGCACCGAGATGCACTTTAAAAAACCAAATCAATAGCCTTGGGGCACTGAAAATTCAGCCTGTTCTTTGGACTGGGCTATTTCACTCCTTTCATACACGGGTTTGAGCATCTTGTCTGTTCAGTGGGTAATAAAGCAAAACGACTTGAGACTTAAAAAGAAAAAAGCAGCGGAGTTGGCTGCAAGACAGCAGCAACAGCTACGTTTCATCTTAGCAAAGTCCAACTTTCAAAAATGTCTCCTTTGCCAAACCCCGCTCCCAAACACAAGGGCCATCTGGTCTCCTACAAGTCCTCGGGTGAGTAGGGAGAGAGGAGAAGTTATTTCTTTTGGCTGAGAGCTTGTTGTTAATGACATTTACATGCAACCCAAAACCACCAAGCCCTTACAAAAAGCTTAGGTGCTACTTAAAGGCAGTCAGAGAGTAATGGAGGCAATTCTTTTTTTTTGGCTAAACACCTATATCAACGCTGTAATTTGCTCTAGAGCAGCCTCAGAGAAATGTGATTCCAGCTCCATGTTTGCGTAGTGGCAAATGAGATTATTTAGAAATAACCCAGCACTGTTAGCCTGGGAGGAGACCCATGGTTTCATTGCACTGGGGGCAGAGCCAGGAGGGCTGTTAAGAGTTCTCAGGAGTTCTTTATTTTCACAGAAAATAAACACTTGTAGCCATGCTATAAACCCCCAGGTTTCAGTTTCCAGCCTAACACCCACATTAGAGATGGAGCAAGTACCCAGTGATGGAAAATTGTTGCAATTCATGTGGGTTGCTCCTGGCCCAGATGGAGTGAGCTGATACCAGCCCCTGACACTCGAATCACAAACCCCTGCAAATGCACTCCCAGCCCTCGCAGAACTGGTCTCCAAATACCTGCTGGTCCCAGCTGGCCCACACTGGGAGAGAGCTGACTTGCTCTCATTTCCTACCTGATGGTCATGAGATCGTTTGCAAAGTCCTGTCCCCTTGACCCAGCCGGGTCGTGCATCTTCTCCCAGCACTTTTTAAACAGACTATTTGGCAGCAGGGGTGGAGGGGGTTTGCAGGTGCCCTGGCTGTACGGTCATGGCTTGTTCCCTCCTGGGCTGGGGATGCTGCTAAGCTTGCCTGTGCCCCCTTTCTCAGCCCTGGGAACAGCTACACTTGCCCAGAGGAAAAGCAGTGGCTTTTGGAGCAGGTATGAGGGCAGAAGTTGGTCAATTTTATGATGTGGAAGTAATGCCCAAGGGAGGGTGGCACAGGGACAGACCCGGGGACATCAGAGGGGTCACGTTCTCTTCTCCAGCTGTTATCCTGCAGGTCTGCCTCAGTGGGATTACAATAGAGAGAGATAAATCACTTAAACAAAACCCCAAGCTTGATCTAAACCAGCTTTAAGATCTGTAAAACCGATTCCAAAAAACACGCTATTGTAACCGTTGCTTGATAGCTCAAATGAAATGAATTATAAGGGCGAGCTGCTTCCCCACTAGCAAGCGGTCACATGTGAATTTTACAGGGCTATTGCTGATGCAGGAAAGCACAGTGAAACACTTGAGAATCAAAGCCTTGGTTTGGCAAATGCTAGAACAAATGGGCAATTAACTGTACTTGTGCAAATAGCTCCACTGGCCTCGGCAGGACTGCTCTCGCACAGGAAGTCTATAGGTGATTAAGTGTCTGCTCAGCATGGGATACAACTGTACTAAATTCTTTATGAGCTACATGAAATCTGCTCTTTTCAAACAACAGCTTCAGTGGAAAGTTAATACCTCAAAATGCTAAATTACAGAGCTAATATAAACAGCTGAAAGCTTCCGGAAAGAGCAAGCATCTGAACACATAGCTAAAGCTTTTATGCCCATTTTTAGGAGCCTTGTTTTTCATAGGTACCTAAATGACCTTGGGCTCATAGATCCACCTCAAAATGTCCTCCCCAATGGGAGAACAAGGTCTGAACACATGGAAATGCCTTTACTTGTGGGAAAGAAAGTGCTGTTGGCTGCAAATATAGCCCGGACTACTTCCTTATAATTTTTTTTATGTAGGTGCTCTGCCAGAGGAATGCTAAAGATGCTTTAGCCTTGTCTCTCTTTCCATGGGATGAGCATTCTGAGCATGAAATTTACTTTCATGAATTTTACAGTCAGATCTAAAGCTATTAGTAGGAGATCAAAGGTACAGGCACAAGCCATGAACCATTTACAGCTACAAAATGGAAGGAAAAAAACAGAGTAATTGGTAAATAAGGTTGATTTGTTAAAAAAAAAAAAAAGTCACTTAAATCTATTTTCTGTGTGCTTTTCATCAGGGCTCTTCTTTGGGCCAGGGGGCTGCCAGCATCTCTGTGTCCCCTTGCAGATCTGTATCTGAAGTAAGTGCGGACCTTGACTTGAACTTCTTGAACTAGAAACATGTCTGAATGTGCTCTTGTGTTACCACAACTCTGCATGAAGGGTGAAACCACATGCCTGAGGAGTTGCACCTAGAGGCAATGCACATCTACACCTAAACACAGGGAAATAACCAGGAGGGCTGCAGGGGCATCCAGCTCTACGTGGAATCAGAGCTATGCAAAGGGGAAACCATAAATCCTAATCTAATCCAGACCTTCTGCAGAGATGATAACTTCATCTGCTTACATCTGTCTCTACCAAAGTACAAAAGCCTTTCTCATACTCTGCTTTGGTGCTTTTCCTAAGGAAAAGTGGGGGAAAGATGCAATATTTGTAATAGCTGATGTATTACTGTTGACAAAACAGATCGGGAGGGTAAGGGGGAGATTAGAGGGGACACAGAATCTCATCTTCTATCTGCTGTACAACATGGCTCTGATCTCCTGGGAATGACCCTGCCTGCCCACAAATGGTGGGTGCCCTTGCTTATTACTTGGAGCCTAAGGAAGCCTACAAGGATGCTGATGCTTTCTCAAGCTGAAAACCAAATAATTCCAAAAAGCTTATGCAAAACTGTTTTCATTGGTGTCTATAGCAGAGGCTACTTGATTCTTTCCCACAGCTCATTGTGAATATACCTTTGACAGCTCCACAGAGGAAGATTGCCAGCTGGGTGCCCTCTTCCCTGTGGACATGGCTCCCCTCTTGCTTTGCTGAACACCTCCCTGGAGAAGGCCTGCTCCTGCGCTTGCTGGGGCCAGGTAAAGCAGCCCAGGGTTCACACAGTAAAAGTTAGCACAGCTTTGAGGGAAAAGCAGTCAGAGTTACAGCATGAGTAACTGAAAACATCTTTTGTGAATCAGCACTGCATTCACTCCAAGTCTGGCAATCACCCGTCAGGGCACGTGTATGGGATAGTTCCTGGATAAAAACTGGCTCCTTAACCCGTACAACTGGCTACAGAGGTCACTGCTTCAGCCCATCAAGATACTCAAAATGGTGGCTGTCATACTTGCATAAATCTCTTGAAGGTCAAGCCATGCTTTGCCCTTGCAATGACTGCAGGCTCAGAAGAAAGCCAGTGAGAAAATCAGGCAAAATGGTACTGACCCCAGTTCCTGGCAAGTGCAAGCACCTTCTCCAGCTACATTCAATTTGTAGAAGTCTAATAGAAGCTGTGAAGTGTTTTGAAAAGCAAAGACAGACGCCAGGGTAGAACCGTCCTCTGCAGGACAGGCTGTTTTCCCTGCTAAGCCAGGAAGTTTGTTTTTGGAGCATTTACTTTTAGTAACTTTCAAAAGATGCCAAACCACAGAAGGCTAATTTGAGTTGTGCCTCAGCCTCTGCCCTGCTGCAGGAAAAAGAATGTAAGAGTGAATTTCCACTGTTCCTCTGGCAGAGGGAGGTTACTTGCTGAAAGGTGCCATTGCTATATATGGACCCATGGAAAAAATCAGCCAACAAGATCCACAAATGCCTTGAGTAATGGGATAAGACTATAACTTCCCAAAGGCACCTACTGAACAATGCAGTGGACCTCATGGAAGAGCTGCCTATGAGTTTTATCTGGGAGCTTAGAATAAAACAGCCAGGTACTCTGAGATGCACCAATACAAATTGCCAAGAAATTGTCCCCAAATTTTTTCACTCTTTCAGTAGTTTCAGCTTCTTTCAAGCTACAGGTGACAAAGTTACCATACTGGTGTGCATTTTCTTCTTTCTAGAGAAGAAAGGACACAGATCTTGTGTAGTGTCCTCCACTTAGCACTTCTAGGTAAATGCTGCACAACTATACCTGCCTTCTATAATGACCTTCCCTAGCTTGCTTGAAAATATGGCAAACTGAGTGTACACTGGATGTGGTCTACCTTGATTTCAGTAAGGCATGTGACACAGTCTCCCACAGCATCCTCGCTGCTAAACTGAGGAAGTGGCAGCACAGTGGACTGGATCATCAGGTAGTGAGGTGGACTGTGAACTGGCTGATGGGAAGAAGCCAGAGAGTGGTGGTCAATGGAGCAGAGTCTAGTTGGAGGCCGGTATCTAGTGGAGTCCCTCAAGGGTCGGTACTGGGACCAGTACTACTCAATATATTCATCAATGACCTGGATGAGCGAACAGAGTGCACTGTCAGCAAGTTTGCTGATGACACAAAATTGGGAGGAGTGGCTGACACGCCAGAAGGCTGTGCTGCCATCCAGCGAGACCTGGACAGGCTGGAGAGCTAGGCTCTTCTTGGTGACAACCAATGATAAGACAAGGAGCAATGGGTGCAAGCTGGAACACGGGAGGTTCCACTTAAACTTCAGAAGAAACTTATTTACAGTGAGGGTGATGGAGCACTGGAATAGGCTGCCCAGGGAGGTTGTGGAGTCTCCTTCTCTGGAGACATTCAAAACCTGCCTGGACGCCTTCCTGTGTGATCTCATCTAGGTGTTCCTGCTCCGGCAGGGGGATTGGACTAGATGATCTTTCAAGGTCCCTTCCAATCCCTGACATTCTGTGATCCTGTGATTCTGTGTACAGCCTTTGTTATTTGAGTTCATTCCACTGAGTTTTGATGAGGAAATCAAGTCAAAACTAGCACAAGCACAAGCAATTCGCATCTTCAGCTGGACCTGCCTCAGGCTGCTGTAATGCTGCTTTTCAATATAGTTTTAGCAGCTGCCCTCCTCCTTCGGGCTGTGGGTTGAAGTCCAAGCTATCTGTTTGCAGGCCAGCACCACCCATGCCCCTGCTGCTGTGTGTAGCCTTCTCTGGGTTTTTCCCAGTTCCCATTAGTGCCTCCAATATAGACACATTTCTCCAGGAATTAGTGCCAAAAGAGACATCGAATGACACCCGCAGCACCAGGCTTGTGAAGAGTTTGACCAGTCCTGCGGTGACAGGACAGGGGCCAGGTTTTGTCATCCAGGAGCACAGGGCTGGGCCATGAGCTTCCTTGGTGCTACTGAAGTGTGTGCTACTATTTTCATACAATTTAAATGTTTTGGCAAGCTGATGCTCCCAGGTCCATGGAGGGTAATCCCGTCTACACAGGGTCCTGCTGGGGGAGAGGGGATTTGAGACTCATTTATAGATTAAACTCAAGGGAAACATCAAGGCAGCTTAATGGAACTGAGTTCAAATGAGGTTAGATGTGAGCATACCTAGGAAGGAAAACTTCCCTTCAAACCCTGATATAAAAGACCAGAGAGGAAAAAAAGCTGATCATCTTCATAGCTAGGATAGCACAATGAGAGAAAAGAAATGCATCAAGTAAACAAGGATCACACAGTATGATACCAGTAAGTAGGAGAAGATGCACAAAAGCAAAAGTGCTGTCGGAGGTGTGAGCAAGAGTCCCAATGTGCTGCATTTAATCATCCCCTGACATTTTCAGTAAGAAAGAACCAATGTTTGTGTACTGTGGCAAGGAGCTCTGGCAGTGAAACTGTGTTACTTGTACATTATGGAGAAAAATGACATGGGTATAGTGGAAGTGGCAGAACATTAATCATTAGTGAAACAGATTGGAAGTGCACATTGTTATCCAGGAAAGAAAGATATAAAATGTGATGTGTATTTTGCATAAACACTGTAGTAACAAAAAGAAATAAAGGATACAAAAGCTGTTTGAGTTCATCATAGGAGAAGGAAAAGAAAGCTGGCAAGGTTTCTCTAGAGGTTTGTCAGGGACCTAAGGACCTGGATGTGGTTATCAATGCCCATCCTTACCGGAGACTTTAATTTCCTAGAAAGAGCCTGGGCCTCGTCAGTGGGAGCATTTGCTGTCCTGCAGGCACCTTGGATGTGCAAAGTGATGAATGCCTTAATTAAGCACTCACTGAACCAACAAGCAATCAGCCTACTCTCTAATTAGTAGAGGTGTCACAGAAGACCTAGTCATGGAAAGCAACCTTGATTGCATCAAACAAGATACTTCACCATAATTCAAATGGACACAGAAGAGGAGACAGTGATGAAGATAATTAATTACAAACAGGAAATCTTTATTTTAGAAATTAAATAGTCAAGTGAATGGGAATGAAACGGCAGTGGATGGGACTGAAGGCAGCTGGGAGAGAATGTCTGTTGCAGTGCAGGAGCTGGCATTGGGAACCTGTATTTGGAACTGGGAGAAGAGAGTTTAGGAGGGGTTCAGGGCTGGGCTGGGGGGTGGCCAGCTACACAACAGGGTCCTGAGGGTGACCAAATGCCTATAAATAGGAGAAAGATGAACTGGGAGAGAACAGCAACACATAGGGAGAATATTGGGGGAAGATCTGCAGTTGCTAAACATCAAGCAGAGTTAGATACTAAGACTAAAAGCAAGGCTTCTCAGCCATGTAATTTAAAAAACACAAGAAGAAAAGAGGTGGGAACAGAAGTAAATTTTAGGGAGAGCTCTAGATGGGGGCTGTGGCAAAGTGCCCCAGAAAACCATGATGGCAAACAGATGTAAGGGAGGAAGAGCTTGCAGCAAAATGCCAAGAGTTTAACAGAGCAAAGCTGATGAAGGCTTGATAATCTCCACTTGAGATGAAGACTGGCATGTGAAAGTGCAGGACAGGTAGCAAGGCTTGTTAACACGCCTGTCAGCTCAGGGAGTGACACATAGTCAACACCTCTGTTAAAGCAGGGCAGGGAAGAGGGCAAGCCAAGGGCAATGAGCAACCATAAGTCCATTTCTATAGGTCTATTGATCCATAGGGTACCAAGCTGTAGAACAAATTTGCAGGGGGCAGTAGTTGAATACATCAAAGCAAATCAGATAAAGTGCAGGGGAAACTGGCCAAGGGGGACTGTGTGAGTCATCTGACATCTTTGGTAACAGCCAACTCTCTAAGCAAGGGAGAAGTAGCAAAGACCTCAGGTGAACTTCAGTAACATTGTTGTATCATGCAGGAAGCCACAGTTAAGAAGGAATTGCAAAACTCATAAGGAATTAGGCAAAGGAAAGACAACTGGCTATTGTTAGAGGAGGCATTAGGTTGGGGGGGGGGAGGTGTGTGGAAAACTACTGCAGCTCATCAAGGTTGAACCCAGAGAGGAATCTTAATGCTTTTGCTAACAGCCTTAGTATAAAAACCGGGAATTTGCGAATTTGCACCAAGTTGGGAGTTTCCAGTTGTGAGAAGGAGCAGAGAGGTTAGGTGTTGTGTGCCACAAAGAAATTTTCTCCCTGTGATCCCAGGAGGTGGTGGGGACACAGTTGTGCCTCTCCGGAGAGGATGCTGACCTGCATGTATCTGATGATTGCTTTCCTGGTACACAAAAAAAGTCCTATCCTCCCCTCTTCCCAGCTCTAAAAAAAGAGCACAGAGATGACTCACAGAGAGACTTTCTCTGTATCTGGGATAGACCAGGTTGGCCTTTCTCATATGATCAGCTCTGCTTGCGGCAGAGTGGCCCCAGGAAGCTGGGGAGGCGAGTGCCATCCTCCTGCATTACATAATGCAGGATGTCACCACTGCAGCCATTTCTTAAAGACTCACCACGGTATGACGTACCGAGTAACACGCAGCAAAACACAATTCCCAGAGGGGGAAAAAAACACATGCTGTGTGCGTTCTCAAGGTATGGTTAATGAAATACAGCTCTCAGCATCTCTGGGGCTGCTGGCAGCTGCTGCATTATGAATACTGTCACAGCTGCAAAAAAAAGTACAGCTCTTTCTAAGGGTTTAGGGTTTTTTCCTTCCTTTAAATCACTTGCATAGAAACTCGAGACCTGCTTCTCACTGTTAAGCTGAAAACGTGAGAGCTAAGTAATGAGATGTGATCTACTGCCATAAATTCCTCTGTACAGAACAAAGCAGCGAACGCGTCCTTGCCTGGGCATGGGTGCAAGGTAGGCACCATGCTCATGCTGCCAGGCCCTTGCAGGGACATCAGCCTTGTGGGACAGGCTCACAGGCTGAGCCAGCAACCTCTGAGGCCGAAGGCTCTCACAGTCTCCACAGGCACAACCAGCACTGCAGGCCCTTGATCCACCCGGGGGCTGTCCCACCAGGTGACACCACGGTCACTGCCATATCAGCACATGCAGGGTCCGACTTCCCCCAGCATTCCCGGTACCTGCCGGGTGCTGCCAGGAGGCCACACGGGGTGCGCCATGGGGGGCTGCTCAGCACAGAACCTTTGGGGGTGCGTAAGGGGTGCAGGGGTAGCTTGGGGGGTAGCAGCCCGGCGGCCTCACCCT
>NW_010332980.1:0-341 GCF_000700745.2 Antrostomus carolinensis | reverse complement strand
TCTGGAACTCCTCAAGCAGCGTGTCGAGGCGTGTGTCGTTGAAGACGCAGTGGAGCGGGCGGCGATAAAAGCGGGTGACAGTCTGCAAGGGGGTGCAGTCATCGGGGTCAACGAAGGCCAGGTCCTTGACAAAGAGCAGGTCAACGATGTTGTCACGCCGGTCACCCTCATAGACAGGGATGCGAGTGTAGCCGGAGCGCAGGATCTCGGAGACAGTTGCGAAGTCCAGCACGGCATCGGCACGGAGCATGAAGCAGTCGGCCAGCGGCGTCAGCACGTCCTCCACCACCTTGGTGCGCAGCTCCAGCGCGCCCTGCACCATGGCCAACTCCTCCCGCACC
>NW_010332979.1:0-1313 GCF_000700745.2 Antrostomus carolinensis | reverse complement strand
ACTGGGAATGGACTGGGAGGGACTGGGGAGCACTGGAAGGGACTGGGAATGGATTGGGAGGCACTGGGATGGGACTGGGAGAGACTGGGAGAGACTAAGTGTGAACTGGGAGGGACTGGGAATGGACTGGGAAAGAATGGGAGGCACTGGGAGGGAATGAGAGTGAACTGGGAGAGACTGGGCTGAACTGGGAGCACTGGGAGCACTGGGATCACTGGGTTTCCTGCTGTTACTGGTGTTACTGGTGCTATACTGGTGTTACTGGTGTGAACTGGTGTTACTGGGAGCACTGGGATCAGTGGGTTTTTGGTGTTTCTGGGGTTCCTGGGGTTACTGGGCTGAACTGGGAGCACTGGGATCACTGGGTTTCCTGCTGTTACTGGTGTTACTGGTGCTATACTGGTGTTACTGGTGCTATACTGGTGTTACTGGTGCTATACTGGTGTTACTGGTGCTATACTGGTGTTACTGGTGCTATACTGGTGTTACTGGTGCTATACTGGTGTTACTGGTGCTATACTGGTGTTACTGGTGCTATACTGGTGTTACTGGTGCTATACTGGTGTTACTGGTGCTATACTGGTGTTACTGGTGCTATACTGGTGTTACTGGTGCTATACTGGTGTTACTGGTGCTATACTGGTGTTACTGGTGCTATACTGGTGTTACTGGTGCTATACTGGTGTTACTGGTGCTATACTGGTGTTACTGGTGCTATACTGGTGTTACTGGTGCTATACTGGTGTTACTGGTGCTATACTGGTGTTACTGGTGCTATACTGGTGTTACTGGTGCTATACTGGTGTTACTGGTGCTATACTGGTGTTACTGGTGCTATACTGGTGTTACTGGTGCTATACTGGTGTTACTGGTGCTATACTGGTGTTACTGGTGCTATACTGGTGTTACTGGTGCTATACTGGTGTTACTGGTGCTATACTGGTGTTACTGGTGCTATACTGGTGTTACTGGTGCTATACTGGTGTTACTGGTGCTATACTGGTGTTACTGGTGCTATACTGGTGTTACTGGTGCTATACTGGTGTTACTGGTGCTATACTGGTGTTACTGGTGCTATACTGGTGTTACTGGTGCTATACTGGTGGGGGGAGGTGCCCCCGGCCCTGGCGCTGCTCTCGGGCCCCCCCCACCCGCTGCCCCAGTTCCTGGGGGGGCTCCTGTGCCTGGGGGGGGGGCGGCCCCTGGACCCCCAGGAGCTGCAGCGGCTCACGGGGGGGCCCCCCCCCCACTGAGGGGCCTCGTGCGACACGGGGGGGTCCTCGTGCAACGGGGTCCTCGTGTGACACGGCCCC
>NW_010332978.1:0-271 GCF_000700745.2 Antrostomus carolinensis | reverse complement strand
AGAGACCTTAAAAAAAATAAAATAATAATAATTTAAAAATTCAACACCCCCCCAAACCCTCAAACCCTCAAACTACCAGAAAACGCAACTAAATCTGGGAAATTTGGTTCAAAATCAAAAAAGTTGGGGCGGATCCTAACGAAACTTCAGCCTTTGCTTTCACTTGCGAAGGACTCGGAGAGCCCAGGGCTTGCTGGAGGTCTGGGGGTGATTTTTCCCCTGGCCATAGTAAAAGAGCAGAGTAGAAGCCAGGTTTGTCTCCATTTTACCC
>NW_010332977.1:57113-59798 GCF_000700745.2 Antrostomus carolinensis | reverse complement strand
TGTGCGGAGACCGCCCCCCGGGCTGTGCCCTGTCACCCGAGCCCAGTGCCGGTGTCCGCCCCGCTCCCCTCGCCAGCGGGACGCGTGTGCAGCCGGTGCAGCTCCCGAGCAGGGAGTGTGGGCACAGCAGCTGCTGGGTCTGTCCGATGCCTGGTTCGGTCAGGACGTGCGGTATCAGTAGAGCACAGCAATGCTGGGTTGGGGGAAATTGGAGGTTAAGCAGCTGAACCTGAGTTGTCTTTGGTAATTGACTCCTGATAATAGCTTTCATCCTGAAGTAATTTAAACATATGATTATAACTACCTGTTACACAAGAACTTAAAGTTAGGTAGGTAATTATTACTACATAGGTAATCCTATGTAGTAATAAACTAGGCTAAAATAGTTAGCCATAACCTTTAAGCAAGTAATTTCATAAAAACTGTTATAAAGTGGAATACTAAAGGTCTGAAAGATGAGATACTTGGAAAACTTTTGCATTATTCCTACTAAAGCTTAACTGAGGTCAAGTGTTAAAGGCTGACCAACCTAGTCCTTGCATATTCAGAGCTTTACTAACTTATGTGGAGTGTTATCTCGGGCCCTTCACTCCTGATACCTTACCAGGATTACCAGTGCCTGTGCTTTGGTTCCCTGAGGCAAGTACAGTTGTGCCTGGTTACACCTATGTTGAGCACAAGTTTTTGCTTAAATAAAGCATTGCAGAGGTTAGGAAGCTAAAATTTCTTTTGTAGGGATAGTGATACCACCAGCTCTTACAGTTCTGTTATGGGTAAGGACCTTTGAATAGGATAGGTACATGTGTTCCTTGTGAGTTGATTGTTTAGCCAGGTGGTTGGAATCAACTCATCAGACACCTGTGTCACAGTCTTCCTGGTAGAGATTATGTATCATTGCCTGGGCTGCTGATGGGTTAAATGGGGGTGGAAGTCCTTGGTGCAGGTCATTCAGAGATATCTGCCTGTTAACAATAATACTTTGAGATCAGTGACTGTTAGTTGATCTGCTGTGGACTCTGCTAATTCCTTTTTAATGAAAGGTTTTGATCAAAATATACTTTTTGTAAATACACGTAACTAATTGGTAGCATACTCAATGAGTTTTACTTTATCATAGTAAGAGAACTAGTTTCTTCTACAAGATATCCTTTTCAGGGAACTATTCAGGCAGTTATTCTCCAGCTTTTCATTTGATATTGAAGTAGTCTTATATTAATCTTTTCATCATGAGATCTCAAGCTAATGTGAACTGCATTTTTGAGATTGTCTGTAAGTAATGATTACAACAAAACCAGAGAAAATAGTTTCTTAAAGTACTGCTTTTCCTAAGAGTTATGCCCAAACAATTGTTTGATAATCATTAGAAGGTAGTATTTTGTAACTTAGCTGGCAAAAGGATTGTCTGGCAGGACTTACAATGTCTGCTTACGAACATGAATCACACTACTAATATCCTAAAACTTTATACTCATTCTCTGTGCTGTATAAAAAATTCACATGTTTTCACTTATTTTTGTCTTGACATCTTTGATTTCTGTGGAGGTGGGGGAAACACAGAATGTCATAGAAGAGCTTTGTGTTCTCTACTTTGCTGCCATATTGTCTATGTAGACCTTAGAATGAACTTTTCCTGTTCTGAGAGGGTTCCCAGTGCAGGGTGCTGAGCTACCACTGACATCAGTTGTTTCAGGCTTCTTGGGCATCTGATACAGCAGAGCATATAAAAGGGATGCTGATGAAAATGTGCCTTCTCCTCTAGCCTCTATGCCATGGTAATTGCCCTGCTCAGGTCTGCTGGCAAGACTGTGCAGCTCTGTGCAATTTATCAGTATGTTCCTGGTTTATTTTTAATCCAGATCAATATCTATATCCGGTTAACGATGTGGTTTCAGGGGGAGATCTGCAGACATGGAATGGGTGAGCTATTTCATGGCTGTATGCTGTAGTACAAGGTAGGAATGAGCAACAGTGGGGCAAAACTGCATTGAAGCTGACAGTTTTAAGGAACGTGTGGCAACTGTTGAAATTTTTCTCTTGAAATGTATAAGTTTTGTTAACTTTGTGTCTCTTTTTTAAATTAAAAACAAACTAGAGCCTCTGACAGCTTAGCTGCAGCTTGAAAGTCTTCAAAAAATGTGTGTTATGTTAAGTGTAAAATAGTCCCACTACAGTGAAGGACTGGATCCTTAATGTTCAGGAAATCTCCCTGCAAAACTGAACTGAAACATGCTTGCAGTCAAACACAAGGTCAGGTGAATTTTATGCAACATTTGCTTTTATACTGTGAGTTTGGACCTTCATAGTGTCATTAGGTAGTTTGTTGAGATGCATTGTAGGATCTTACCTGGAGTTGGATAGAGAATCTGTATCATTTTACAAAAATAATCTTGTCACATTAATATGACAGTGTGATCTTGAATTTTTCATTTAAAGTAGCTCTGTAATTTTCAGGGAAAGATTGTTCCCCTGAGTACTGTCAGCTGGCTTTGACTCTCTTAAGGATAAAACATGGGACATGAATCAACAAACTGTTTCTAAGGCATAAACTGCTACTCTATTAAAACAAAACACAAAACCAAATAGACATCCCAACAACAATCCATCAGTGATAAACTTTGCCTGTTTTTGCATCATCTCTGTTCTAGGTTACTTCTAGTGAAGGTTTGTACCACTTTTTTGGGGAGA
>NW_010332977.1:0-57088 GCF_000700745.2 Antrostomus carolinensis | reverse complement strand
AGCAGTATCTGGAGTAACTCACGAATATTTGAGCAAGCCAGGGTTGTCCAATTCACTTTTGTTAAGAAAAAAACAGATCCTATGTTGCCTTTAACCAGCATTTCAATACTAACCACTTTTCTGTAGTACTGCAGTCAGTATGTGCATTTTATCTGGGCATACAGGGTGTCATCCTATTTCCATCTCTTTAACAAAGATGGAAGGTTGATTCTTAAAAAGGAACCTTTTTATAGCAGTTTGACATAACGTGACATCGGTAGAGGTCAGATATTTATAGCCCAATCAATCCAGCAAGATGCTGGCGATGTCTGGATTACATGTACTGCCTACGAAAAGTCTACAGAAATGAAAGTGACTCAAATAGCCTGAAAGGGCTTGCTTGCCTGTAGGATTTGGTCCTAAACTAGCTAATGTGTGTTGTGAGCTGGACCTTATGCCATCTTAAGTCTTTTTCCTGCAAGAAAGTCACAAACAAGACACTGATGCTTCTGTATTTGAAGGGTGCTTTTTTGTCTAGTGCTGCAGACAGTAGCATAAGCTCAAACCTTGCTCTCTGCCAAATGTGGAATAGTAGAGAGGGTAACAGCATGTGCTTTGCATTATGTCTAGAGGTGCATTGATGGAAAAAATCTTCCAACTATACGGTGTTTCTGTCTGGCCAAAACATAAAATGTAATAAAACACAGTAGCATGTTCAACAGCAAAGCTAGTGATTCATACTCTATGTGTTTGTTTAGGTTTATATTGTGTGCATGCTTGTTTCTTTCTAGTTTTGACCTCTCTAATGGTTTATGGCTGCATTGTGTATGTTGGAGCACTTCTTCAGAAAACAGTAATGTGTGCAGAATGTTACCCAAATGCAGCTTTTGCAGCTGAAGACTGAACACGTGATTGTGTATATATGTATATATATCTTAAGCATTTTTCTCATAATTTCTTTTGCCTTCCAGAATTGCTTTTTTCGTCCCCCATGCATAACTAGCTTGTTGTGAAGGAAATGGGGTGACAATGCTATTAGTAGTTTAACTAGTTTGCAGCCACTTTTTCTTAACTTGAGAGGATAACTTTCCCCAGTGTTGGCCTTGTCTCAAAGCACTGCTGCATATGTGGAATGGGGGAAGCTGAAACAAGCTTTTTAGACCCTTTGTGATAGCTAGCCAGTGAAATGTTAAGCTTTTACTGAGTTCACAGTGAAGTCTTAATAATATTCTCATCGTATCATGGAAAGTATATTTCTTTGCTTGAAACACTAAGAAGTTGCACATCTTTTTTGGAGAATTCTTCTCAGCTCCTTTTGTAATATTTTAAAATATTTTTCCTTCATAAATACCAGTTTAATCTCTTCTCAGTTTTAGGAGTTAGTGTGAAAGTGACATCCATGTAAATGGTTCTGCATTGCTCTAAATTGTATCAAAGAATAAAGGTTTTTGTACTTTTCTATTTGCAATTTCAGCATAATGACTCAGAAATACCTGCAGTACTTAAATTTGCCTTCTAATATAGTATGCTTGTATTACTAATGTATAGATAGAGAACATGTAAATAAACATCTTCAGAGCTACAGAAGAATCCTTTATATCAATAAAACCTAATTAGTTTTAGTTGTTGCATCTGATGAAGAAGGGAGCAAAAAGGCAAGAGGCAGTCTTTCCTCCGAAGTTCCTGGCTCTTGCGCTCCCTTAGCCAAGGACCCTGGGTAACCCTAGGAGTGGACTTACTGTAGTTACAGAGCTCTCACATGGATTAGTGTAGTTCTGCTGACAGAAACTAGCCTGGGATCTTGCTTACTGTGAGGGCATGTACGTTGTCAGATTTTTGCTTACCCTTTGCTTCTGATGTTTGCCACAGTACCTGGCTTATAAATGACAAATTGATCTGCTTTTCTCTCCAGTTTCCTAGAACACTGTTGTAATGCAATACTTCAGGCTGCCTTTTTTTAAGAAGCTGGGTGATGTGTGGCTAGTGGAAAACATTAAGAGTTGTGTTAGAAAGGGGCTTTGCACCTGATTAAAATGGGTTTTGTTCTGGGAGTTAACAGTGCAGGACTAGGAGTAAAATCAAAGAAGCAGTTAGATCTGGGAAGAGTGTGTGTGTGTCTCTGTTTTATAAAATAAGGACTTGGAAAATAGTTCAGTCCCTCTGCAAAAAACAGAAATCACCAGGTGTAGCCTTTGGCAAGAAAAGGGTTGCCTTGCGTTATTGTTAGCTTTTTTTGAATGAATCTGCTTTGTAGTATCTAAAGTCTCACCTTGAATATGAGACACAAAGATTTACATCAGTGTAAAAGGATAAACCTTTTGGGGAGAATCATATAAAGATTCTCTTATACATTTTTCTCATCTGTACTCACTGTACTAAGGAGCTTTTCTGGTCGATTCTGGTCACTAGCCAAGTCACCAGCATTCCTATTACTCCTGTGGAAGTGTCTTTTTTTTTTTTAACTGCTTATCTATGGGTTGCTTGCCAATTCTTGAAACCACTGTTGTATGTTGTTTGGCTTTTTTTATTTCTACTCCCTGGCTGTAAAAGTATTTACAAATAACAGAAATATGGCAGAAAGTAAACAATAATTTTCTCTGTCTTAAGATCAGAACTGAGAGCTGTCTCTTACTCTGAGAAGTCACTGAGCTTACCTAATCGTTAGGACTCTTGTGCAATCGTAGCCTCCTGGTGCACACCTGGAGGAGCTTGGGTGTGAGCAGCTGTGTTTTAGTCAGACCTTCCTGGGCTCAATTCAGTCTTTCCCATCTTTTGCTCCCTTCCCCCACGTTCCTTAGATGCCGATCACTGTCCTGCCCAGGAAGTACGGCTATCGCCCATCTCCTGACTCATCCTCACCTTCTAGCTTTCCTGTCTCCACCTACTGATTTCCTCCCTTTCTTCTACCTTTGCATCTTTAAAAATGCAAATATCCCTTGGGGACACCAGGTGTACAGTCGTGTCCTGGCAGTGCATGGATCTGTTCTCTCTGCTTGACTAAGTCATTACTGCATTAGAAGGTTTCCTAGTCTAAAGCTTTTTCACATGCTGAACCTTACAGGTGTGTTCTGCCTATTTTATTAAATATGCTTCATACAAATGTGTAAGTGGCTTTGGAGTCTTGACTGCTTCATGTACAACAGCGAGTACATCTAAGCTCAAGATGACTTAATGTAAATAGCTTAGGAAGGAGGGTGTTGTCAAGTATCTTTTTCCAAAGACATAGTGACATTTGATTTGCATTAAAACCATTGGTGGATTGCATTCATAAACTGTAAAGTGTATTTCTAAATAAAATTTCTGAATTGAATTCTTTTTTAATTGAAACTGAACATGCTTTTTTAAACAAAGCCAATGCAAGAGCTGCCAAGGAAAGCAGTATTAGTAGTTCGAGCATGAGTCAAAGTTATCATCAGAAGTGATGCTTATTGGGAAGCATACTTAAGAGGTGCTTTTAAGTATGAAGAATTACCTACTGATATAACTTACTAAATTAAACAACTAAATGTGAGTCTTTAAAGTTAAAGCCAGATGGTAGCAGATTTCGAGCATGCTTCCTCATCAATACCATTCAGGAACTGTAAAAAGGGCTATAAAGCAGGTCTGATGCTCTGCTCTCCTGTCATTTGGGTGATTCTTCAGCTGCCAGAAAGGTCTCTGTTGAAAGCTACTGCTGGCTGTCTGGGGAACAGTGCAAAAGGTGATGGTTTTATACCCTTGGGGTGGAATGATGATAGATCTTTCTTCATCAAAAAAAAGTAATGCAAGTGGTTTACACAAAAGCATGTGCTTCTAGAAGCTGTTTTGATGCTTTGTTCAGCAATCTGAAGTCTAAATAGGAGGTTTTTGTTGGCATCCTTCAAACAAGACTAGCAGTCTTGTAGTGACTAGCTGCACTTGTCCCTGGACAGGAAGTGTGAGGGGTTTTTTCCTTGCCAGCTCAGAACCACTCACTGAATCACCTTCATCAGCTGAGCCTGAGTCTGTAACCAGTTCTTGGTCAGCCTTGTCTAATTTAAGTGTTGAAGTCATGATCAGGTCTGAACAATGCAGCCTGTTGTCCTTTATAAAATGTGTCAAATATTCTGAACACTCAGGATTTTAAACCTTTCATGCTTGTCTCTTATGAAATAATATGCTGCCAGATGTTTGATCCTGCACCTAGGACAGTCTTCTGTTTTCAATTTGACATTCCACAGCATTTGTGAGGCTTTACATCCTAGGCAGTTTACCAGTGCACGCTGTATCTTTTGCAGTGATTTATGTTGAATGTTGCTAATAGCAGAAATGCAGAAAGATGGAAGTTGGGACCTCTTGTCAGTAGTATATTTGCAGTGCCAAGCAGTAGTCGAGAACTTGTCTCATCTTGTTTTGGTTTTTTCCTGCCTCAGAGGATACAAGTCTGCACAAATGCCTAAGTGCTTCCAAATCTGCTTTTGCAGTAACTCTTAACCCTGTGTTATTCCCAACTTTGTAAGGTATGCTGATACAAATTGTATTTGAATTTCCTCTAACAAATGCTGCCAACACATAACTCTGTTGGGTTGTGACCCCTGTACGCTCTGATAGTTTATTTGATATGAAAGTACTATTGGTTTGGGGGGGTCAGTGGGAAGATTCCAAGGATGGAAGTATGCCTGGGTATTGTAAACATGTGTGTGTACAGTATTAGCATTCTGTTAGCTGTTGGGCTTTGAGCTGTTGTAGTGGTTCTGGCATGTACTGAACACCTTTTGATCACTTATGTTTTGGACTATCTTACTGCAGATGTTTTGATATATGAACTGGAAAATACTTCATTTGCTAAGTGAAAACAGTGTTCTTGAGGCATATTGGAGGAGTACTTTAAACATTATCTTAAAGTTCATTTCATGGTACTCAAAAGCAAGAGCATACTTTAAGTTTGAGTAGTTTTTTTTTCTTTCAATGTTTGAAAAGAATTTGTCTGTTTATCAATCATGAAAGAATTTGTTTTCCTGTACTGCATCCTCAGCTGTATTCAGTACATACCTAAGAAAAGGAAATGTGCAGAAATATTTATAACAGTAATTGAAACCAGTCATACTTACAGTCCAGATGTACCTAAATCACATTGGGGATTTCAGATTTGGTGAGATTAATTCTGGAAAGGATATAAAGCTACAAAACCACCCATCCTTGCTTTCTGAGCACAGAGGTACTAGCTGTCCACATAGTCTGAATTAATAAATAATTCTACTGTATCTTCTGGTAAGGCAAATGAAACATAGATTTTTGCATAATTATTTCTGCTGTCTTGGTATTGGCACTTACAAATTGCTGTCTAAATATAGATTGTGTTTTTGAAGAAATTAGTGATGGGATGCGATCATCTAGGGGAAAAAACTGTTTAGTCGTGGGGAATCTATCATTGTATTAGACTCTTGTATCATATTCAGTTCTAGAATTTTTGTTGATTATTGATAGTACAGTTTTCACGGAAGCAATTTAGACTGGCACAGTACTTCTACCAGGAAACTTCTGATATCTTGCCTACCATAAAGTGAATTAAATATTTGGATACTGTGGAAACTGATGTATTACAAAGCATAATTTTATTACATATATCTTCTATACCATATAATATCCTGCCGACATTGTTCTTGTGTAAACTTGATTAGTTCCTGAATTCTGAATTGCCTTAATCCATTAAAACAAATATTTGGCTTTACCAATTAAAATACAGTAGTCCCACTAAGAGCAGAGTTACTTCAGCTAGATGGTTTTTTTCTCCACTTATAAACTGTGCCTTATGCACAGTCATGTTTTCAGGACTTCATGCTGTATTGTTGGTAGTCTCCAAAGCTTTTTTCAGTGCTTCCCCTTGACTTTAAATATATGCTGGGAGCTACTATCTTGGTCAATAATTGCTAGATTTGGCAAACCAAAGATTCCTACAAAAACATTCTGGTCTTTACAGTGGACGAGTCAAAATAACTTCTCAGGGTAGGGCAATTCGGGTGTTTTCAGTTTTTGAGGGTATCCTTAGCTGTTCTTTGTGTAACCTGCAAGATGTGTTGGCCCTGGTGGAAGGGGAAGTATAGGCCTACTCTTACACAGTAGCAGCTGAAACCTGCTGAGATGTCTGGCAAAACATGCATAAAACTATCCTGAATCGTATCAAAACTGTTAGCCATTTACTTGCTCTGCAGTGGCTGTTGGCTTTGCAAAGCATCTCGTCCCTGTAAGGACCCAAATCCCATTCTGTTGGTGATCCTAAGTTATAGGAATAGACTATCAGCAAATAAACTTTGCTTTTAAAGTTGGAGTTGCTGTAACTTCTACAGGGTATGCTATTTGCTGTGTGATTTTGAAGATCAATTAGGCTTGACACAGGGGAGAAAACACAACTAATGTTGCTTGTAACAAATGAAGGTCCTGTTTATGATACTGCTTATCTTTAGGGAGGTCTGATTTGAGATTTGACCTTTAATGAGCAAAAACTTTAGTTCCATTTAAGGCAGAGTTGTGTGGGGGGAAGGGAGAATGACTTCATTGTAGGAGAAGCCACTGCTTTTGCTATTTTGCTGTGTTGCAGTTGTTTTTTTGTCTCAGTGTTAGGTTGTAACCATAAAGTTCAAGGCATGATCAGATGAGAGGTTAGGGATGGGTCTTCAGCAGAGCAACTCAGATTAGAAGTGCACCTAACCAAGTGAAAGAGGACTTGTCAGTGCCTGAGTACCCAGTATGCGAGATATATGTTGAGTACCTGTTTCTAGCAACTAAGTTTGGCTTCTTAAGCAGCTTAGATAGTTGTCTATAACTGTCACTCTTGTTTTATAGCACTATGTAATAATATATATCTGCATGGCAGTAAAGGATTAGATCCAATGTACTGGGGAAAATAAGAATTTTCCTGGTTTGATATTGCTTTAAATAATAATTAAATCAGCATATATGATGCCATGTGGTAACAAAACTTACATTTGATACAACTGAAATGGGTTCTGTTGCGGTTTAAAAAGATACATATGATAATGGACATTAATCTGTTCTAGTTTAAAGCAGCCTTGAAACACACAGAGTATGTATTCTCTACAGAACATACTATGGTCTCCACTGACCTTGGCCTCAGTCTCAGGACTAAGTTTAATGAAGTGTGTGAGCCTACAAGTGGTTAAACTTAAGTAGCACACAGTAGTAGGAAACTGATTAATTATTTCATGAAGATAGTACTATTGATAACTGACAGCTTTAATATTGAAAAGAATAGTTAGTTTACCAATTCCTAGTGTCAATTACCCAGCTGATTTCTGGAGAAGTCTTAAAGTTGTTCTCATGAGTACTACTCTTTAAAGCTTTTCTAGTGGTAAATAGGAATTCTGGTTCCAGGACTCTTAATGCCTGAAATACCAGCACACCCAGTCCACAGAGACCTGATCTCAATATGCAGAAGTTGTTAGTGACCAGCAGTGGTTTCTTCCTGTAGTTTACTTCGTGTTTTTATTCTTGGTTCATTCTAGGAACACTTGAGAGGAAACAGAAGAACAGTGGCTACTTATTCCCGTATTTGGTATTGTTCTAGACAAAATGAACATCCTTCACTAAGAGGAGTGATGCAGTGTTTCTGGACAATCTAACCTTCCTCAGGCCATGGGTTAATCTTGACAGGGTGACATTTGGTCTGTCTTCTTTGTAGAAGAGTACAGTGCAGTTTTCTATATGGAGTTATAGTGATGTTAAGCAGTTAGGTGGCACTAATGGGATGAATTAAGATAAGTGGGCCTGCATCTTCACAATGCTGAAAGCTTGTCTTCACATAGTTAAAAGTCCTTGTTCCATTGATCTATACATTAGTAATGGTATATTTTAAATGATAAAGAATTTGAATTAGTGGAGTTTACGAATTACTTTTAGTGAAATGAACACTCAGCATTTAATTGCTGATAGTGGAAGAGAAGAATAATTAGGACATCAATGTCTGTTGCACCTCCTAACTTGCTCCTTGTTTTTTTTCTTGAGACCTGTACTTGGATGGGCTCATGTTGTATTCTGTATTCCCAGAATGGATTTGGGGGTATTGGGGGAACCCTAAGCCCTAAACCTGATTTCTTATACAGTCACTAATAAACCCATAGAGAGAAATAAGCAAATGCAATGTACTTGAGAAAAGCATTGCGATCGCCAGAAATGTACTCCCTGCTTCTTACTGAAATAGCTAGCTGCTTTGCCTGCTGCCTACCATTCACCAGTAAAAATACAAATTAGTTCTGTGACAACAGACTTTGATCTTTAGTTTAGGAGTCCTGAGCTTGAGCACTTCTTGTTCTTAAGTGTCACAATCTGTACTCAGACTAAATAAAGTTTAGCTGCATGTGTCAGACTACCTAAAATTAAGTCATTGTGGATACAGTCTTGACAGAACTAAAAAGTTCCAATTCGGGATAAGAAGGGAATGTCTGTCCCACCCAGAAGAGCAGAACACAATGCAAAATTCTAAATCCCTGTTTCAGTGACATAGTATAAGTTTATAGACTTAAACAACATTTTTTCTAGCACTGAGAGTTTATTTTGTGGAAAGGAATTTAAGAGGTGTTTATTCTGAAAACAGCCTTAACTGTGTGAAAGTCGACAAGTGCTGAAGCAAGTATATTTGGGCTGTATTGACAGTACAGCCTGTACCCTTAGTGTATAGGCAGATCCTTCATAAACCTTTCACCATCACTAAGGATGTTCTGATGAATCTGTTTTGAAGGTAGTAGTTTGAATGTAATAGAGAAGCATGTTGTTACCACAATTAATGAATTAGTCATGAATAAGTCTGACACACCTCGAGAGTGTTTGCCTCCTGAAATCATGCTTTCTTTTGTTCAGATAATTTCTTAATGATACAGGCTGAGGCATTTTTGCACCTGAGACCAGTAGGTAACTTTTTCACTTGACTTGTCCAGTACATGGGTCTCTTCCCAGACTAGAATACATTTAAAATTGAACAAGCAGTTGGCAGGCCAATCCTGCTACTATATGGGAGGATTTCTCTTTGTGCTGAGTGTGGCTAGAGTATGGCCTGGGGCTGTAAGGGACAAAGCAAGCTGAACTGCTCCCATCAGTTTGATTGTAACCTGCCTGTTGTGCTTTGTACTGGATCTCTGATACTCAAGAACAGTATAATAGCTTGTAACTTAGTATGAGGGGAAAAGAGGCTTTGATTAAAAATACCAGTGGTGACTTTCTACTGTTCTAGAATACACTTAAGACTTTAGGGAGTTCTTCCTGGTCTGCACTTCAAAGCATGTAGCTGGGGAGTCAGTAATTGGGATGTTAACTACCTGTTGTGAGGTAACTATGGTTGTGAATTTTCTGTCTGAGGCAGACAGTATTTTGGAAGAATATCCATTTTTATTTCAAAATTATTTTACCTGAGGACTACAATTAGATCTTGAAATTAGAAGTCAAGATTATTGGGCTGTTTTTTTTCCCCAGGGCTTTAAAAGTGTTTTGTAATTCTGCTCTTTGCAGAGTAGTAGGCTAATTACAAAATACTAATCCTGTTGCTGTTTGCTCATTGAGTGTGCAGGTGTACAAACAGGAAAAGAAAAAAAAACAAAACCAAAGGGGAAGTTAATATCATATGATTGCCAAAACAAAAAAAACCCCAATTCAGTAGCTAAAATTATGTTCAAGCTGCTAACAGGATATGGTGAACAATGAAAAATGTTTGTTCTGTGGCTCAATGTGTCCTTTTAGGGCTTGTTTTGCAATTATTCTTGACCAATTGAAACTCTTGAGGTGGGTAGAAGTTTACATCATTTAAATGAACCCACTTACTTTTTTCAGCATGGTATCTCAATGAGATGCCTAGTCACTTGTTTTTCATTCTTGTTTTTTTTTTTTTTTTTAAGACTTAAGAATATACTCAAGAACTAAAACTAGTTGTTTTCTTAAGTCAGGGCATGTCAGGACATCTAAGTATTAGAACTGGCAGGTGGGGGGAGTACTTTCTGTCATTCTATCCATTTGCTACTGTAGCTGTAATAAAACATACTATTTTTCCCCTTTATTCCTGTTCCTGTCTTCCAGTCTCTGGTGTGACAGTGTACGAGAACCTCACTGAAGTGCTAAAGCTGTGCAGAGCTCTGTGATCACTCTTTCTGTGGATGTAGTTTTGTTGTGGTGCTATTTTAATAAGGAAGTACTGAGGAACATATCTAAGGAGCATATAGATGCTAACAGCTGCTGCCGTCTCTGTGTTGTGGTGCTCTTCTAGGAGCTGAAATAACCTACAGTGTGTGAGAGGACTGGAATCCTCTGCTGGTTTTGACAGACAGTGTATCCAAACTACATTGTGCCCTCTGTGATGCAGGTATGACTTAGTCTGCAACAGGCTGAGTGACAGATCCTACTTTTTCAGATAGGAAAGAGATTAAAGGAATACAACTAAGAGGGAATGGTGGAATGGTCTGGGTTGGCAAGGTGGTGGCAGCCTAGTCTGAACCAGGCAAGCTGCTTCCAATTTTGATGTGAAGTTCTGCTCCTTCAGTTCTACCTTAGTACTCATTCCATCTGTTTATAAGCCTTCAATATTGCTGAGGAAACTGGTTCAGTCTAATATCTTCTCTGATTCTAACCTTGTACAGGAAACCTGTGCTTGTCTTCATTCCTGTTGGTCCATGTGACTGAAAATCGGCCTGACTCTGGTCTTACCTCTTGGCTTCTGCAGTGGTCTTCCACAAGCTTTCCCTTCTACATCTTTAACTTTCAGCAAGCTTTTACAGAGGTCCTCTGTCTTCAACTGCAAATCTGAAAGGGCATGCTCCTCTTTTTTACAGACTTGCAGTGTGATTTTGGGGTTTGTTCCTTAAATGTTACCTGTATTAGTATGTAATGTAGTGTATAAGTTATGTCTTTACTAGTAGTTCTGAACAGGTTTAACCTTGCCCAGACAATGGTTCTTAAATGGTTTGTGTAAACACTGAAACATTTTTCTGATTCCTTTTAAAGTTTTCTATGGCAGCACATACTAAAGGGAAATGTGAAATGAAACGCATTGTATAAAGGAAAAGAAGTTATATTTTGTGCTTTGCAAAAAGGTGTTGGAGAGGCAAATGGAGGTACAAATGTTATCTTCCTTCATGAGCCTGGTTTATATAAATAAGTCATGTTATTACTTAAATGCCTGTATATAAAACGTGTGACCTTAAGAGTAGATTAAAAATTAATTTTTATCTTAATAGTACTCCTTACAGTTACTGCTACAGGGTGTTGGAGAATTTTTAAGAGTGCAATAAAATAGATACACTACTCAAATTGTGCGGTGGTGCTAAATTGGCAAAACACCCTAAAGGATGAATCTCTAATAGGAATCCATGGAATAGCTGGTGTTAAATATTGCCTGCATATCACAGACCACAAGTGTGTGTTAAAAGATAAAGGAAAGCCCTTCTGTCATGCTAACTATTACTGTGGGATTTAAAATGGAGAGTATTTTTTTCGAAGCTGCTGTCAGCACTTCCTAAAAGCAATACAGCTACTTTAGAACTGCACTTTAGAGTTAAAAAAATCCCAACCTGTTCTTGAAGACCGTGGCGCCTTTAATCACTACAAATAGCAGAAACCACTTTGACGCTTTATTTGAAAGGTTTTGTCCCTTTTGATAGCCCTTCTGCCGAACCAATGGGCCATTCCTGACTCATCAATGACTAAATGACTAGTCTTTGTCTCTTTAGAAACTTGGGCTTTACCTGATGCCCTCCCGTGCAAACACGGTGTAAATCGGCCCTTGCTAAACACTGAGATTTGACAGGAGCAAATTCTAAAGCAAGGTAGCTGCAGGCTGCCTCCTGTTCTTTCTTGCTGAGTTTCAGCGGCAACGACGATTCTGGCAGCCAGACGTTGCACAAGGAGTATGCAGTGCATATCTAATGGTCTGCTTCTTTAACCTACAGATTTGAAGAGGTGCTTTCATTAACTGTCCGAGGCATGCTTAGCTGCACAACATAGGGTTTTGGTTTTTTTTCATACAGTTCTGTTTAGCATTTTGTAGGGGAAAGAAAAAGGCACAAGTGGAGAGCTGGGACCGTTAAAGATCACATGCCTGATGTGTGCTGTGTTTTTCCACTATTGCTTCACTAGATGATACATAGAACTGTGCATGTTACAGGAACCTTGTAGAAAACAAGCTTTTCTCGGTTACTACAAATAAACCAAAGCATGTAATGGCATCAGCGGGGGTTTTGAGAGTGGGAGTGTGAATCCCAAACCTACATCACTAAACGACCAGCATTGCAGCTTCAAATCCTACCTCATTTGCTGAAATGGTGAAAGCATTCCATGCCTTGTGCCTTTATCCACTTTTCCATCCTGTGCTTTCAGGATAGCATGCTGCCCTCAAGTCACCTCCATGGGGGTGAACGGCCCCCGCGATGGGCAGCAGTACCATAGCCAGTAGCTTTAGAAGCAGTAGGAGCTGACAGGGATGTGAACTGTGTACTCTCACCTAACTTCACTCCTGGCCTACAGCTACTTCTAAATGCTAGAGCGATGTGAGGAAATGTGTGTTAAAATCTAACTGTTTTTCACTAAATTAAACTGAAGGTAAATCAATAGACATCTGGAATTACAGAATGAGATTCTATGGTACTGCATATGAAACTTAAAGATTTAATAAGAAAGTGTAAAGAGGTTTATTCATTTACATATTTAAAAACTTGACTAGATGAGGCATTTTAGTGCATGCAGGCTTTTTATGTGCATGTTTCTGCATTTAAATGCAATACAACCTACAGGAGAGGCATTTTGTATTGCTTTTATTATAAACACTTTACAAATTTTACTAAAGAACAGTTTTTAGTGTGTTCTCTTTTATTTTGAAAAACCTAAAGAAAAACCCTGAAGCTTTCCATCGTTAGCATAGGCGCTTCTAATAGCTTTCATTAAGTGGATGTATTAACAATGAAGTGAGTCTGAAGTACTAAAAATTCGATTGTCAATAGGAAAATAGCAAAGACTTGCAAATTTGGTCAGTTGCTGGCAATCTTTAACTTGCTTAAAAAAAAAAAAATCCTGTTTGTGTGATGAGTTACTCTGGTCTTGTTGGATTTGGTCTTAATGGACTTAGTTTTGTTGATATTCTTTTGTGTGTGTTTGTGAAAGATTGCCTTTGAAGCTCCAGTTCCATAAGCAATGAAGCAGATGTCCTTCATTTCAGTGTGGTAGATTAGATGGAATCTATAACTTAAGGTTTCAGCTGATCTTCCAAAATCTGGAATGTGCAGACAAGGAGGAAAACTTCCTCTTAAAAAATAAAAAAAAAATTAAAGAACTCTATCTGTAAAAACTGATAGTCTGCCTCAGAATGGTCTTCCTTGTAGTCCTTTGCAGGGACTTTTATTGATAATTTCCTTATAGTTCCTTTGCAGGGACAAACATTTTTAATTGGCTTAGACGCTTTTCAAAGAAGCAAGGGGGGAATGGCTTTCTTTTCAACAAAACCTAACTAGGCATAAGTAAAACTGGGAAAATAGGTTGGCAAGTTACTTACAAATGTCTGGATATTTCATGGTGGTTTGTTCTTTTTTAATTATGTGTTCATAATTAGAATGATTTTGTTTTTGAAAGTCTTAATGAGTTTAAGTATTTTAGGTGTTGAATAATTCATGCTAAATTTTGTTTACACATTGTTTATGGCACCAAAGAACCTCAAGCAACGGTAAAAAAGACCACATTCCTTTATTCATAATTATTCTCTGGTTAATAACAACATTTAGACAAAACTATCTTGGCAAAATCTTACCTATGTTTATGTAAAGGCTGGTGCTATGCTGAGCCTCAGCACTGCCTTATGAGGGCTCCCCAAATATTTCCCGTTCCTGGAATTTTTTTTTTTTATTCCAAGGAAAAATGTTCCAACACACTTTAAGTTTGTTTCCAGTTTGTCTTTTTCTTTTTTGTAAGGGCCCATTTCTTTATTTTCAGGTTTGTATGGATGCAAAGACCAAGTACAAGCAGCTTGACTACAAAATGAGCTGTTCTGGAGTGTTTTTTAGGTTTATTCCTAGAGGGTAAAGTGATGTTTGTCCTTAAGAAACTGTCTGAGTGCTGTCATCTTCTGACTGTGCTAGAGTGATGCTTCATGGTAGTATCAAGGAATAGCTTTGTTTTTTATAAATAATCATAAAGTCCAGTAGCTGACACTGGTCACAAGGAATTGTCTGGGATTACATAGAGGAAAAAATCTCACCCAAAATTGCTTGGAAGAACTTGGCTGCCGAGTTCATATCTAAATCTTTTTTTTTTTTTTTTCAAAGGAAGAAAATAGATTTTAATGAAAATAGTCTCATAAATGTAGAAATGTGTACTGCATCAGTGCCTCGGCATCTTTTCATGAGTATTCAAATGTCATAGGTCAGTGCTCCAAAAGTTATGGCCTGGACTTAAAATTCTTTGTCATCTGAGAATCTCAGATAGTCATATTGTCATGAAATTTAGGGAAAACAGCAAATATGCAATAGTAAAGAAAGGGCAGTAGTTGTGGTCTTTGTTGCTGCACTTACCTATCTTTCTGAAGTAGTAGAAGGCTGAAAGTCTGCCCTGCTTCTTAGCCAGGACTTGGAGCTGCCGTTCTGAACCATTCTCAAGAACCAGCTGACCTATGGATGTCTGCTGCTTCAGAAACCAAAGGTCAACTGAGGCAGGAAAAAGTATTGCTCGCAGGAGAAAGGGGCAAAACCAGGCAGCTGTGTAGTAGCAGAATTAGAGATTGATCTCGGACAGTATGAAGATGAAATAAAGTGCTAAGCTGAACTCTAACAGGTACCTGTTCACTGAGTATCTCTGTCCATCTGCATGCTTTGCTCGTGATGATGGTGCACAGCTGAGGGGTGTGTGGCAGAATACACCCTTACTGGCCTGGTACAGGCTAAAGGTGTAGCTACTAGAATTACACTTAGATCACATTTTTAGCACACCACTTTAAATTGTATTTGTTTTCAGCAAGATAGAGTCGAAGGAAGCATTTATAGCATGGTTGAAAGACCTTGAGCCGCTCCTGTGGTCCTGACAAGGGTCACAAGGAATATGTTGCTTAGCAAGCTGACGTGTAAGTTTGGGGGAAAGCTACTTGAGTGCAAGTTTGTTTTTTGAGCCAGAACTTTATTTTTAAAGGACCACAAATCTTGGCTTTAATATAGCATGTAGGCAAAGGTAAAGCTGCCTCTAAGGGCTTCAACAGTGTAATGAATTGCAGTAGCTCAAAGGTAAAGGATATTGACAATCTGAGCATTTGGTTTGTGTCCAGGTTGTTCAGAGGTGGAGGGAAAGAAACAGTATTCACCTAACAGCTGTCTTCTCTGAATCAGAATGCTATGCTTAGATGAAAAGTCATTCAGCTGGTTTCAGTTTACATTTAAAATTAGTTTTTTAGTTTATGTGGATTTGAATGAGCCCAGAAGTTGAAAGCAAGGTACATCACCAGCATGTAAGTTTAATGTGGTTTTGTGTTAAAGCCCTGCAAGCCAAAGTCTTCAGCCATAGTTTAATATCTGAGACTTAAGGTTTTTTCTTTATTCCCTCCTCCCTCCAATTTTGAAAACTTGGTATTTAACTTGAATTTCACCAATTCTGAGTGTTCATTATGAAGCTTAGCATGTTGCTTAAGATGATAAAAGCTAGCTAGGCTTCTGTTTTGGAGACAAGTTGCTAAACTGTTTTACTGGTAAGGAATATAAGCAAGTAGCTGGATTATTCATGTTTAAACTTACCTAACAAGAGAAGTTTTTTGAAGATTTAAATGAGATCTACAAGTTGATAGAGATACACATGATGGCATTGAAGGGAACCTAATATAGAATGTAAAATCATGCTGAATTGGGGCTTCAGTTTTTGGATGCTTTGCATCTTTTCACAATACTTGAGTGTTCAAATAAAAAAACCCTTCAGTTAAATGAGGTGTCTTCAACAGAGAAAATGTTATTAATTTTCTGTTAGGAAGCCAAGGTCAGACATAGAAATGGAAAACTAAAGGGGAAAGAAAATGCAGCATTTCACTGCGCCACTACAGAGATTCTTTTAAATAAAATTAGGGTATCTTGTCTGCAGTGATTTGCAGCAGTTTTCTTCAAAACTGGTACTTAGCTTTTCACTTGATTTCCCTTTAACAGAAATAGTTTGAAACCTATGTATATTTATGATGCTGATACTGAATTATAAGGTGTTACAGGCATTTAAATTTGATCTTCTGCATAATTTGCAAAATCAGTGATAAAGTTACAGGTTTTGTGAAGCAGCAGCAATTTAAGCCTACTGGAGTGCATTTAGAGCTGCTTTGGCTGGCATCTCTGCTCAATGCATAACCATCCCAATACAGCATCTGTGAGACTGAATCTGATATGTATCCTGATAGTATCAGTCTCTTGTAGCAAATGTATGAAGAAGGCTAGTTTGCAAATGAACTTGTTCACACATCTGGTAAAAGCCTATAGTTACGAAGAAAGCTAGATGTCTAAATTAGTTTTCAGTTAGCTCTCTTGTTCCAGTAATAATTTGAATGCTAGATAGTAACATTAAACATTCTAAGATATTAAAAAAAAAAATTGGGGGGGTGGGGCAGAGAATAGCTGTTTCTCTGCTAAAAGCTTTTGTAGACTAATAGGAACTAGCACTTTACCTCCCAAGTGAATTTCTGCCCACAGTTAATGAAACAAAGGTTTTGCAGATACAGGGATCATACACATGCATTGGTGCAGCCTGTATAATATCCATAAAGACCCAGTCTCCTAGTGTTGAAAGTTATATTAAAAAATGTTGGGCCCAACGCTTCTTTTACATAATTCAACTAATAATCGTGGTGTTCCACTAGAGTAGAATGAACTCTTCATATTCCAAATTAATTTCCGTGCTTCCACCTTTTTGGGGCATCAACTTCCTTGGCAGAATGCAGTGAGCTGCTTAGCCAGTGGAGACATGTATATTCACTTTTAGTTTTAATTTGTTGGGTGCCTTGTGAATTATTGTGGAATATGGAAGTGTAAAGAGCCAGGATATGAGCTTAATAAAAATGAGAGTAAATAATTTGAAGCATGGGATCTGATGGGAAGAAGATACAACAGCCTTATGCAATCTTAAGCAGGCTGGGTTATTCAGAAAAACGTTCAAAGAATAGCATTCTCCTCATATTGACTAGGAAGATGCTGTCATAAAAGCCAGTGAAGTAAAACACTTTCATTAAATGAAAGTAAGCCAATTATTCTATACAACCAAAGTATTATATGCTGTATTTCTAATGTAGTTTCTTAGAGCTACCCTAGGCTGAATAATCAATTAGAAAATTAGTACAATGGCAAATATTTATTCATAATGTGCATGTGGAGGCTAATCTGGTTATGAGAGTATGTTATGGATGCTCAGTGGAACCTGCATGCCCTGGCATAGTGTAATTATTGGTTAAAATAAAAATCAAACCCTAACAAAGGATGAATGAACCTGTACATGCAACTGTCCCCTGACTGTTAAACACTTCCATTATCCATTGGCTAAGTTCCCACTTTTGTATTTTTCCTTTGAGTAGCTTTTCCTGTTGTCACCTTGTACTTTGCAGATGAAAGCTCTCTTTGCCCCTGGATCTTTAGATTTGGTCCCTACATGCATAACTGAAAACCTGGAGTGGGCTGCAAAGTTTTAACATCCTTACTGTAGCATGGGGGGAGGAATTGGGCTCAGACTGGCGGGCACCGTGCTTGCTGATGGGCCTCCTGGGAGCTCTTGAATGCCCACGCTCCTAAGCTGCAGTGTAGTTGTGCAGCCATCCTCAACCATTCTGCTGGAAGCAAATAATAAACACTTTGCAGATCAGGCCAGAGATGAACGTACAGCTGAGAAAGTGAAGTAGCATCTGTTTGAGTTTTCTACACAGTACATGAAATTCATCAGGTCTGATGTATACTGCTTTCCACAAGACTGCTTCCTGTTGCTTTTTGATTAATAGCAGCTTTTTGGGAGTTGATGTCAACTTGCAGATTTTGTCCATTGGAAAGATGTGTAACTAATTCCTGAGATGGAATGCTAAAAGGAATTCTTGTTTGTATTTATGTAATTATTAAACAAGGAAGCATTTGTATCTGTGTGCCCTGAAATAAATATTAAGGTTGGAATCTTTTAAAGAGTTAAATTAAAGGTTTAATCAGTGTATCAAATGCTTTATCTACCACAGTGTCTGAAGTAAAATCTGATTCCTTGCGTGAATAGCAAAACATGAAAGCTAATAAAAAGGAATTTGTGGGTTGAGCCACATGTGTCTTGCCACCCAGGTGTCAGCTCCACTGTAGGTGAGTGAACACCACTCCCTGAGCCTTTCCCCTGTTGCTCTGAGTCAGTAGTGCTGAGGTAAACAGGAAGCTGCTGTAGTCCTGCAGCTTTTACTCTGTTTACTCAGCACTCTGTAAAATTAAAAAAAAACCATAAAGCAATTTTTACTTAGAATCTCCCCCACTGTGCAGCTCCTCCTGTCCCCCCCCTCGTCCAGCCCCTGTCACCAGTGAGAGGAGTTGACAACTCACATGTGAAATGGGGATGTTGGTGGGGGGGAGCACTCCTGCTTCTCCCTAGGTGAGCAATAAAAGCTTTTCTGTTCTTCACTGCATGTCCCACCTCTGTCCATTGCTGCAGGACTCTGCTTCCTAGGCTTCTCCTTGGTCAGGTCCTCGCCCCAGTACAGTGACCTGTATGGAAATTGAGTCACCTGAGCTCTATGTCTGAACACAATCCAGGGTTAGTTTATGCAACTCTTTAATTCAACATGAAAGTAGATATTCTTGGAGCGACCTAATTGGGGAAAATCCCAGATAAACCTAACACTATATCTTGAAATTCTGTAAGCATGACTTTGGCAAGTGAGCTCTCTATCATGGGGCACCAGCCTGGTACAGCACAGCAGCGATTATCTTGTACTGCACTGCTCCTCTCGGCTGAAACAACACTATGCACACAGGAGGGCACATCCCAGTTACAATAGTTGGGAAGATCAAAGTAAATATCTCAAAAATAGATTAATGTTAAACCAACAACCATTCCAGTGCACACGTTAAGAAATGAGTGGTTGACTATGTGTTGTCTTTTTGGCATCTGAGCAGTTAAATGTTACAACTCTGTGTTATACTAATAAAGTTTTGTGGTGTCAGCACAAAGGTGCTTTTTGGTACATACTGTTGAAAAACCAAAGTTGGCCGCAGTTATCTGCTGTGTTGCCACTTTTGCTGTTGTATCATCCCTGTTGCAATAAAGAGTGTTTTTCTTTAGCCTGAACTGCCCCGGGCATGTGACTACATGACAATCTCCACTCTAGAAAAAAAAAACCAAACCAACCCAACAACTTTATATTCCCTCTGGTTTGTAAATAAGTTCAAAAATTGGCTGTGTTTATACCTAAAGGAGGAAAAAAGAAACCAAGAGAGACTCAACTGTAGTTTTTCAAAATTATTTGAAATTTGGGTGTGATTCAGGGGCATGATTTAGCTCATGCACTTATTTTATAAATCAGTTTTTCCATTTTTGCAGAATTGCTACATACTTCTACTCAACTAGATGAAGCTGTTGGCACAGAAACATCTAGTTTGATATTCTTGATTAAAAACAGCAGTAATAAAACGAGGTCCATGCTAGTTTCTATAATGTGCCCAACCTGTTGTATTCTTACTCACAGTTCATTGGTATTTGATAAGATGAGGATAAATACGCCCAACAAAACTGTAGTTGTTCAGTAATTTATTGAGAAGAAGATAGTATAGTTTCATGTGTAGAACCAGTTTAATTCCAATGTGATGTGATAACACATGCCAGCAGTAATAATTGGTTTGTATCCAGAGGTCTTACAAATATGTCACCTGTGTACAAGAGCTGGTACACTGTATTAAAACTGGATTGTTCAGGCAGTAAAAAAATGCTGTTTGTAGGTCAGAGTTCAACACCCAAGAACCTTAAAAAAGGCATATTGAGGTAAAATTTTAGAATGCATAAAAAGGATAAAAAAATAACACTGAAGCTGTTACACTGCAGGTACAGTTCATCCTTCTGTAGGATGTACACTGGGCACAGTCTTAAAAACAGGATTGATAAAAGCAATCCTGGTCTAAGCAGTAAAGGTCATTGCAGGGTGAGGAGGGCCGTCATGACATTTGGGATTGTTACTCATGCAGACCTCCTCCCCTCCATCAGTTATTTTAGCAAAGCTTGGGGAAGGTGTGAATTGCAGTAGCTGATGGGACTTGTGCGGGGCCGGGTGAGTGCCCTGTCCTGGCCATCGCCCTGTCCCGCTGCTGCGGCTTCAATTTGGGGGCCGCTTGGGCACTTTTGCATGAACTGCTTTGCTATTGATTAAACAGGTAACAGACAGGTACTTCTTCTTCATCTTCTAAAAGTGGTGGACTGCAGATTGAAAACGAATAACTAGATTTTGATTATTCTGATTGCATTAAGCTTTGTCAATTATTTAGTATTTTCAATTGAAATAATGAGCGTGTGCTGATGCAGATTAGAAAAAAAAAAAGAACCTGAATTCCTCAGGAGTCTGGGAAAATAAGTTATGACATAAGTTTAACCTATGTAATGTGTTAAAATGTGTAGAAATATATTATGATCTTAATGAAAAATTGAAGGAAAAGTCTAATTGGTAGACACATAGTTCTTAATCCAAATAATATTTCCTTGCAGTACAATACACTGTTTAAGATGTTTACTATATTATGTAAAAATTTCCTTTAGTAAAGTTATTTCAATTAAATTACGTGCTGAAAAGTAAATGTTTTATAACAAGAGAATAACATTACAGGTAACAAAGTTTTATGCCAAATTAAAGGAAAGATTCAAAACTGTAATAGTTTGGCATCTCTTTGTCATGCTTTGTGATTACTGGCGGTATTGCTATTGGGCATGTTTTTCAAAGATAAATCATGGTTTATTGGGATGTAACTAAAAATAAGAGCTATAAGTATTTTCTTTTATAGTATAGTATCTTCCTGCTTATAACTAAACCACTGAACTGATTATATAAACATTTCTTGTTGGGAGTGAGGTATTTTCAGTCATTTGAAAGTGCTAGTGATGTAATTGGAAATTGATTCAGTAGATGCAGGCAGTGGATTTGTTGTAACTGATACTGTTGAGTTGCAATGGAGTAGTAAACAAATGGTGTTTTAACAAGAGCAGGTTTATTCCCTGGAAATTCTACAAATACTATAATAATTTCTATATCTTTCTTTACTACTTGCAAAAATGTATTGATTTATCCTTTTATCCTTCAGTGTTGTCTTGTTGATGTATCAATTTAAATACCAAGTAATTCAGAAACATTGCAATCCTCTTAATTTTCTATTCTATATAGATAAAAAGAAGCAAAACCTGCAGCTAAAAATAAGGTTAAAGTAATTCTTTTTCTTGATATTTGCAAGTACTCTGAATCTGGTAGACTTTTGTGGGAGGACTGTGTCTACAGAAAGGGAAATCACGACAGAAGGAACAGGTAGCATTAAAATCCACTATTAGCAAGTATTTGATCCTCTTCCGTAGATAACAAAGAAAAATTTTTACCCCCCCCCCCCCCCCCCGCAGTAATTTTATATGCATTAGTGAAATAGCAAAGGCAGAACCTCAGGTGCCAAAGGAGTGAGTGATCGCAGTTATCTACTGGTTGTGCTATTAAATGCACGCTCGTATGCCAGGTGGTTAGATCTGAGGGGATGCTGCAGCCATCCTCTCATCAAGAATCAAGACCTCTGGATCTTTGTGGAAAATAGAGCAGTGTGATACAGGGAGGTGATATGTGGAGAGTCTGGGCTAACCAGCCATTAAACTGCTTTCACCAGCTAACTCGGTGAACTGCAGAATCGATGTGTCCTTAGTCTGCTGATGGGAACAGCTATCCTTGAATTGTCATTGTAAAAGGGTAATTGGAGGCTCCAAGAGTAGTCGGACTGCACAGTGAGGTTGTTTTCCAATAAAACACTCTGTCACAAAATCAAGCAGAGGTACTGCTGGGGACAGACTTTAACCTTAAATTCTCAGGTTAATGTCTTGGCAGTATCAGTCTAATGAGGAAACAAATACCCTAATTTTACCATGAAGCAAAAGGGTTGGTAGAAGGGGGAAAGAAAGAGCCACTTCCAGCTGCTGTTCATGTGCAGCGCTATGAAGAGGGCGGTGACTGAGCAGAAAGGAATTCACTGGTGTGATTGCAGCCTGTGAGCATGGTTTGGTGCTGAAGCCTGAGATTCCAAAAGCTGGGAGACAGAGCAGGGAAATGAGCACCGACATCAGCTAGAACAGGACGTGGCTGGGATGGCATTATTACTTTCTCCAAAAACTTCAGCTGGTACCAATATAGCGTGTACCACACAGCATCAAAATGCTGTCTTCTAGCAGTGCCTACGGGAGACACTGGCCCATGTGTAGAGCTTCTGAGTCACGCTGTTCTGAGATTCCTCTCTCTGGAAACCAGATGGTAGGCTCCCAGTTGACTTCAGTTGATTCTTTAGTTTCAGGATGATCAAGGAAAAATATTTTCAGTTTGATGCTATAGGAGAGGCAGTGGCACTTTACTGATTGAGTTTCAAACTACATATTTCAATTAAAGACCATAGTAATATTTTTTGTAAATGTGACACACAGAGGAAGACTCAGAATAAATTCATCATAGACAAATTGTTTTCTGTTGTTTTAAAAAACAAACAAACAAACCAAAACAAACCAACCAAACAAAAAAAATTCTTTTTCCCAAAGGGGTCGAGGAGACTTTGAGGGCATTGCAGCTCTGGAAAATCTTGTGTTCTTTGGCCTCTGAGATCCCAGATGCTATGTAGCATTTTGTGGAATGCGGTATGCAAATAATCTCAGAGCATGTCTTTGCCGGGGAGATATCAGGAGGAGGAACCAGCACCCATTCTTTGTTTGCATTGATGGTGAAGGAGGGAAGAAAAAATTAACGTATGCGAATATGTGCCAATATTGCACAGGTTCCAAAATGAATTCTAATACTCTGTGGAACTCTGATAGCAAGTTTGAGTTAAAATACATAGTATTTTGTAGTATTACATGTAAGATGTATGATTGCACAAATCCTTTTGAAACCTGTTTTTAATGCAGAAGAGTGACAGATAGAAAAGCTTTGTTATACATTAAGGACTGAGTCAGCCAAGGTGAAGTTTGTTGGGATTGTTCTCTTGCATTTCCTTAACTTGCACAATAAGTATATACAGTTGCAAACTGCATATACAATTTACAGATGAAGAATGAGTGTTTATGGATGCTCACTAACATCACTCAGTGAAACAGTTGGAATGGGGGGGGTGTGTGTGTGTGTATATTTATATATATATACACACACACACACACACACACTCGTTGACTAATTGTTGCTATTGCAAGGCCTATTCTTAATCCACCACAGTTACAGGAAATTTTGCTACTCATGCCATGAGGAGCAAGTCAAACTTAGAACTGCTCAATAAATCAAGTAAGGCAGTTACCATCTAAGGGAAAGTCAACCATATTAAGTAGTTAACTGTATTGCGTTTCCTTGAGAAGATTATTTCTTGGAACACTAGGCCACAGCCACCCAAAAAGCCATGGGATAAGCAAACATGAACTTACAGTTCATTAACTACTTTCTGGTATCTGCCCACTGTCTCTGTAAGTCAAAAACTTACATGCAGTAGCATGATCTGCTCGTAAGTGCATTCCCGTCCTTATTTTGTTCTGTTGAGTAGCTGTGCCTTTTTAAAAATGTTAGTGAATATTAATACTGATGCAATACACGATCCTCACAGTCAAACACTGAAGTAACTTTTATTTTGGTAATGTTCTGTTATTTTACAAGAATGCTGATGTCTTTCCTGACTGCTGAAAATAAGCATAATGTGTATAACCTGCAGACACCTCGCGTTCCCGTAACTTGTGTTACAAGCATTTGCGTTTGCTATGCAGGGCAGCGGGCTCTAGTTTCCGTCTCTTCTCCCCTTCTCCTGGCCCCAGCCGCACTGGCCTTGGCTGCGGGGAAGTAGAGCCGTGGTGCTCCCTGGCTCCAGAGCCCGGAGCAGGAGGTGACAGTGGGGAGCTGCCCCATGGCCAGGCCCTGCTGGCACAGGCAGCACCTGCACAGGAGCTGGTGCCAGCAAGTGTCTGGGCAACTGGGATCTCCCACAGCTTGTAGCAGCTCTGGAGTCAGTTTTTCTAGTCACACTGGGCTGAATCCGCCCCTGTCTGAGAGCAAACAGTGAGAACTGATGAATTTTCCCCCCAGAAATCTTTTTCTCGATATTTTATTTCCCTAGCTGTGGTTTTTAGGATATTAACCTGCTAGTAGTTTCCATTCCTTAATACATTTTTGGTATTTTTAGTTCTTTGCATAAAATGTCTGTCCTGCTGTTAGATGCTCAATATTTTTGCTTTGTTATTTCCTTAAAGCACTGCTTTTTGTCTCCCTTAATGTTTCCCTCATGTTAAATTTAAATAATTTGCTTTTTATCTTTGTCTGTATAGCTGCTTCTTCTGTCTTCCCTTAATTTCCTTTCTGATATATGGTCACATCATTGCAGCCAATATCTCTGTTTTTTCTAACATTAGATATCCAAGAGCTATTTTGGAGCACTTTTGTCTACTATGGCTTCTCAGTTTTGATTATCCATGTCAAGGACCAAAATTCACATTGAATATTTCTGCAATATTCTCTGCTGAGAACAGCAGGCACTTTCACTTTATAGAAATATGTGAAAGATTCCTGTAAATGGATTATAAAAGTTTGCTATTTTGGTGGATGATATAATTGCAAAAAAATATTTTTTTCTTTTATTTTTAGATGGAAAAACTGATACAAATTTGTATGAGACTACTGATATGCCTCCGTTGGTAGAAGCATTGATGTCAGGTGTAGAGTAAATGTTGTGCAGCTTTTTCAGTTTTGTGTCATCTTTGGTTAAGATGATGGCTGTGTATCATTTAGTATTGTATTCATAATACTAATCTGAATAATAGACACATGCCTCCAAAACCATAAGGATTTTATGCAATAGTACTGTCATACCTGAAAAGGGAAAGAAAAGGTCACACTCTTATGATCATTTGACACTCTTACTCCCTTGTGGAGCCTGAAAAATCCCTTCTGCACTGTGACGGTGGATTGATGTTTGCTACTGAAAAAAGCTGTCAGAGATTCAGGATGGCAGTTTTTCCCTTTGTGGGAACCAAGAATGATTATTTATGACATGTAGGTTGTTGTAGTTTAGATAGTTCTGATGAAGAGAGAGAAACAAGGCTCTTTCTCAGGGGCAGAATATACAGTCTCTTCTGATCCCTTGTTTTTAGCACTTTATTTTTAGATATACTATTTTTAAACAGCTTGAAATACAAGAATATTTGCTTTTTTTTCCTCAGTTAAAAGAAAACCCTGTTGTGACACAGCATGAGTCAGTCTTTTTATAGCCACATCGAATACATGTCGCTTAGGATAATATAAAAATATACAAACAATAATAAAGGCAAAAATAAGAAACCAGCAGTTGCTATTGTAACACAGGGTGGAGGGCAGCAAAAAAAAATGTTCTGTAAATAAGTGTCTCATCAATATTTATTATTAATTTCAAACAAAACCGTAATATGCTTTAACCATATCATACCAATAGTACAGAAAGTATAGACAGTATTTAGAACTCAGGAAGTATTTTACATCCCCTCTCTTGGTATTAATTTAGCAATTGTCTTAATCTGTTAATGAGTGGGTGTTAAGGGAGATGTACAAAGTGAGAGTAGAATTAACTTTTTAAGTTCTTTGGAGCCTTGGTTGTTTTGGTGCTGAAGATAATAACGTGTTGGAGGTGGAGAGGACAGTGCTGCCTGGTCTGTAGCCAGCTGGTAACTGCATATGCACTCCTGAAGCAGTACGGCTCGGGAGCAGTAGGCTTCTAGCTCACAGGGTCATCTTGTGACTCATAAATATTATTCTTGTCGGCGCAAAGCAGATCTGATTTTAAGCCTAAACCAGCGACCAAATGAGTAATAACAGCTGACAGCAATGCAGCACACGCCTTTAATTCCAGCTTCACCAGCCCAGCCTTCATTCCCCGCGCAACATCAGGTGCTGGGTTTGAGGCTCAGGGAGAGCCTGAAGGAAGCCTGGCAGCCAAGTTGTTCAACACTCATGTTTCCACTTCTGTGGCTTTTAGCAGGCTGTTGATGTGTTTTTGATTTCTTGTGTTTTCCTAATCTGCCAAGCTCATCTTTTTACAGCTGCTTAGGCATTGTTAGTGCTGACACAAAGACTTCCATTTGCTTATTTATTGTACATTTAGATCACGTCTTTCACTGAGAAAACCTAAGAGAAGCCAGGTTGCTATTTGCTGCCATCCAATCTGCAGGGCTAGGCTCAGGGATAGACAGCAAGCTCTGAGCCTCTCTGTTTGCCCAGGTCTCACCATGTCGCAGGGGAGCTTTGCTGGAGTTGCTGAGTCCTCACTGTGGCTGGTGCTGACATGGGAGTGTAAGGCATCTGTACTGACCCTTGTTCTGCTGGCTCTGAAGTTCCTGGTCAGTCCCAGGTGACCTGACCTGTCCCTGGAGCAGGTGGAGGGGAAAGCGTGTTGTGTGAAGGGCAACAAAGGACAATTGGCAGCTGAGTGAATTAGTCGGAGTCCTCTCTGCAAAGCAGGTTCAAGTTAAGGTGAGCACTGGGTAACTTAGGTATAAATTGTCTCTGGATTAGAGCACTGCATTTTTATGTGGATGGAAGAAAGCTCTAGCTAAAATAAAAGTTAAATACTCAAGAAATATGCAATAAGAACAAATCGTTAGTGTTTGCAATGTGGGCAACTGAGAAGCATTGTAATTTTTAAGTATGTATCCTTGACCTTTAGGAAATATGCAGCCTGGAGAAGAATTGCTTTTACAACTGCTATGAGGTGGATTTTTTTCAGATTATTTATGACAGGAAGATTTTTATTACTATTATTTTAAAACTATATAAAAGCAGTTAACTGCTGTCTGGACATGGTTATAGTACTAATTGGAAATGATTGAAGTTGATAAATTTAGGTTAGACTCTGTAGTCATCACTCATGCTTGGAAGAGCAAGAACTTGTGGGTAGGTGCTGTCCTGTAGAAACAGCACTCCCTGTTTTGTTGCCCAGACCAAGGCAGTGCTAACCACTGCTCATAGCCATCCTACTTCCATAGGTTCCTGGAGAAGGGAGAGTGAAACTTAACTAGTTAGGCACTACTAAAGCTTGGGTTTATTTTTAGATCCTAGGCTTCTGCTGTCTGGCAATAATCTGGTGATGATTTGCTGCTTTTCTGTGTATTTGCATGTAGGGCCATGCTTTAAATGGCAAAAAAAAAGTAATTCCAAACTACTGACAGAAACTGCCATTTCAAATGTGATACAGTATTAATGTGAACTACTTAACTTCCATGTTATTACTCTCTTGGATATTTAGGCTGCTGCCTTTTTATGCCTCTCTGCATCCTTTTCCATTTGACTGTGTGTGATGGTGTGGTACTCAAGTTTGATTACAGCTGCACGTTATAGCAGCGTGTAAGCGCTGAGGAGAGCTGCTCTCTGGGCAAGCTGAGCCTTCCTGGCATTGCCCCTCGTGCTTGCACGCTGGTTTGCATTGCTTTTGGGAAAGAACCCTTTGGCCTGGTAATATGTGTGGCTTAATCACAGTCAGCAACAGTCACTGACTTTATAAAGGCTGCTGTTTTGCAAACTGTGTGCACATTTTCCATGTATCCTGTGGCTTTGTGAGCTTTGTCCTCTTCTCATTGAATTTCTGGGTCTGATGCCATAGCTTCCAATGGGAAGCTTGATTGTTTTCCTGTTCTCATTTCGTACACATTTTCTGTAGCTTACTCGTATTACCGGATCCTAAACCACATTCTGTACAGCTTTGTGAGGAGTGTAATTCTCTGTATTTTGATACCATACCTTTTTGTCCATCCTGCCAGTTCCTTTTTCCAAGTGTAACATCATAAATAGCTGATCAGCATGCTGAAGGAAATTGTACTTCTCTGTTGGACTCCTGTTTTCTCCAGTAACACGACCTTCAACTGTTTTTTTTAAGTCGCATGTTTTATAACAATTTCCAAAAATTACTTGGTTCCATCGTTTCTCAGTGCTTCTAGGTCACTGCTTCCATTGTGCAAATATAAAATTGACATGTTTCACACTAACTAAGCTAGTTTAAGCTTATTATTTCATTGAAGCTCATGTAAGCTTGTGGATGTTCAAGAAAATTGCTGAGAATGTGCGTTTTCAGACATATTTACCTCTGCTGTGCTATATTTAAAAACATTCTTTTAATTCAACTTTGCAGGTATTCTTCAGTGTTATTAGCAGTGGTGGAGCTGCATCAGTGGTAGCAATGGCTGGAGACATACAAAGTCTATGAATTCTGTGCTGTCTGCAGTAGCAAAGTGGGTCTGGTTTTAGTAAATGTTAGTTTATCTTGAGATAAATCCTGTTGGTCCTTGGTTTTTATGTCAGTCAAGTTGAGATGAGGCTAACCTATATGCCTGACTCTGTTTGCTAATATACATTAAATCTGTTTTTTCATTAGTTTTGTTTGGCTTTTCCCTCCCCTAATAGATGCAGTGTAGTTTGTGGAAAAATGTAGTCTCAGACTGGTTTAATGAACACTTTTAGCCAACCCAGCTTAAAATAAGAATCCTGTGCTCCCCTGACTCCATTGCCTGGTGTTGGTACAAGTGCTGGACCATTTACATGAGGAAACGATTTGGCACAGGCACTTTTGTGTTAGTACAGTTGCATGGGTCATTTGCTGGTGCTGAAGTGTGTACACACAAAAGTTGCACCTCTGTAAGTTGCTCATGTCCCATTTCAAAATACTTGAGTGCAGCCAAAGTATTTAGAGTACCTAATTTTTCTTATCAGTAAAATTATGCATTATTTTATTCTGAAAAATACTTTATAATAATAAATTGCTTGTATTCTGATGAATATGACTTGATCCCATAACATAGATGAGAGCAGCGTAGCTAAATCACATGGTTTGAAATTGCGGTATTAAAAAAATGCACAGAATTGCCATTTGTAGGAACATCTTCCTTGACAGCATCCTCGATAACGTCTCAGTGTAAAATGTGTTAATTCCAGCATCACTGACTTCAGAATTGCATAAACTAAAATTAAAGTATAAACAGGTAAGAGGGCAGAACTCCATTAGCATTATCTGCCAGGCTACAGAAAACAGGTTTGGATTTGGAGAACAGATTTATCACTGAATTAATAGCATTGATCTGGACCGGATTTAAATTTGTTTGTGAGTGTATCCATAGAACATAACTACTGTTCAAATCAGCTGGTACAGTTTTGAAATGTCACAAGTTTTCAGTAGCATCCTGAAATAGTAGCTTCTAAGTGTGGAGAGAGAATATCTATTTAGATGTCAGTTAAGCATGGTGACTAACAGATCAAAAGGGACTGTTAAAACATGCAGCCATCAAGCTGCGTAACATAATCTGCAGAACATCACTGAATACTTACTGCATCAGGCTCGCAGCTTCCATTTCAATAACAGTATATGTGCAGGTTTGGCTTAAAAAACTGTAAAGGATGGAGAATCTGCTGTACGCAGTTTAATAGTTCACGTGGTAATTATCCTCACTACTAATAGTTGCACTGTAGGAGTGTAATTTTTGCATCCTCAGCTTCCAATAACTCCATCTCAGTTGGAATAGTTGTTTTTTTCTGCTGGATTAGAAATGTCTGACATCTGAAATCCCTTCTGTGTGTAGATATTCACAGAGCCCCATGGAATTATTTTCTAATTTTTGAGGGCGCTGCAATTCTTTAATAGTTCAGAGGCAAGTCAGCTGACATAATTTATGTATGCTTTTACGTAATGCCTGGATCAAAGAATAGAATTTAATGAAAGAAAAATATTTTGGAAGTTGGAATTTGGATAGATTGTTTTCAGGTATTTAATGCTAATGAGAAACGTGGTAACCTTTTTGATGTTTATTGTGCTTTCCTGCAGGGCAGCAAAGGACACTACAGATATCACTGGCAGAGCCACAATGTCAAGCACAGTGGAGTGGATGATATGGTCCTTCTTTCCAGAATCACAGAAGATTCCATAGTGGAGAACCTGAAGAAACGATACATGGATGATTATATTTTTGTATCCTTTATCGTGTTGTTTCTAGCAGGACCCTGTGAACTTGCTGAGCCAGTGTGAAACTAGTTATATGTATGTATTCTATTTAAGCAGATTACTCAAAGATGCTGAGCATTTTATGTGACATTTCACCTGAGATTACACAAAATGCTTTGTAAACTAATTATGAGAGTTGAAATTAAGATCTGAAAAATTATTTATACTCATTCTTTTTGATATTTGGAATATTCTTTTTGATAATTTTTGACATTACTTTATTTACAACTTATTCTGTAATTGTTAATACTGTGAATCATGGGCTGATGAAAACAGGTGAGCATGTGAATATCTGTAAATCTAGTGTTTGCACTTTAAATTTTTTTTCTATGATTAGTGAAAACATGAAAGGTTTAAATACCTGAACATATAACCTAACAAGAAAACCAGATTTCAGCACCAAAGGTTAGCATTTTTTTTGTATATTTTGTATGAAAGGGATTCCTTGAGATAAGAAGTCACTATTTCATTTTTAACTTTCTCATTGTAACACAAGCTGCAATAGTGAGTTTGGTCAATATGATTATGTACTCAAAAGTGATACTGTCTCTTCTGCTCTAGTCAGGTTCTCATACTTCCTAGTTGTATCTGAAGAATGGTTTCCTTGAAGGGTTTGACATTTTAGCAGAATGGAAGGAAATATAACATCTCCTGGCTATTTCTGTGTATTCAGATGGTTAAGAGCTAAGTAGCAGCTCAGTTTAGCAAGGATGGATAGAGGAAAATTATTGTTGCAGTTGTGCTGATGTTTCCATCCCAAACTGCGGAGGTTTTTAATATGTGTGTGCACATGGATTTGGATCCTCTCTTCCTGGAAAGTAACACACTGTTATTAAATTTGCCCTATAAAACATGATAAATTTGGACAATTTTTGTCAAACTGTGGTATTGGGGCAAACTATAGCGCCCTTGCTGCTAGTAACACGAGCACTTTTGTACCTGTGGAGCACTGCATCTTCCATGCAGTACATTCATAAAGTCTTCAATGCTTTGTGCTGAAGAAACAGTTTTATGCTTTGTTTCTTACAGAAATAAATGAGATTAACATGGAGATGGTCTTTTTACTGAAGCAGGAATAAGTATGTTTTCCAAGGGGACTTGGGGTCACATGAGTGATCAGAGTCTTCTTTGAAAGCATTATAATTCCTTTGTGTAGGGAGAAAAGACTCCTTTTGCAGTTCTGCGAAGGCTTTCATTGTAAAATGGAGATCATCTCTTGAATCTTTCAGTTGTTTGTATGTCCACCCATGAATGAACATTTCTCTGTGCTATGTTGCATAGAGAATTACCAAATCAGCCCAGAAAATGCTGGTATTGTTTACCAACAGAAAACTGTCACTCTGGATGTTTGTACTGACACAATGAACGCTTGATTTATTATATTTGAGACCCAGATGTTGTTACTCTTCTTTGAATTAAATTTAAATGAATGAAGAAAGCGTTGCAAATTAACAATACAGAAATTATGTTCACTGAGTTATACTTCTTCTGTAACATGTCACTGTTTTGTGCTGTGGCACCACAGTAAGAGATTCTTACATAGGATAATCCAGCAGGATATATTTGTTAATTTTCCTGCGTTTGTATGGAAAGCTTAGATAGTCAGCTTGCCTGTGAGCAATTCCAGATTGCTAAATGAAACTTGCAGTATGACATTTTGGACTCGTTGACATGGGTACACTGCTAACTCCCAGCTCAATCAACCTGTCCTGCCTGTAAAGTACTATCAGTTGCTTCATATATGTATACTGCAATTGTAATTCCAAAGGTTTCTCAAGTATATTTTAAATGCAGGTACATGTGCAGCTGAATGCAGAACGCTGAAATGCTAACATTAAAAAATGTTGCAAAGAAGTTTTCTGGAACTAATAATAGGTTGAAACTGAGTGTCGTCTTGTAGGGGCAGTCTGCGGGATAGGACCTAGGAACTGTTAATAGCTACACTCATAAAATAACAGCACATATTGAATTACCTAGTTCCTTTAGCTCCCCCACTCATGCAGCTGAGTAATTGTCCGGTTCAGCTCAGTAGTGGCTGTTTCCATCCGAGTGTGCATGCTCAGCACTATCTCTGTGAGATCAGAATGTGTGACTATACTATATTCTGCAAAGGTCAAAACAATCCTCTCTAATACTGACAAAACAACTACCTCAGTTACAAAGGAGTAAAACAGTTTAAATACGCCGTTTCCTTTCTGTATTTTTATTAAAGACGTGTCATGTTTGGGCCTCTAAGACATGTTTCTATACTTAGCTTGTCCTAAAATAAATATTTTGATAATATGAAAGCATTCCATTGAATGATATGTTTATATTCATGTAAGCCTGCTAATTTCATTTTTATTAACAGTTGTTGTAAGCTGTGGGTTTTTTACTATTATTTGAAGCTGTGCTGTATTATGTAATAGATGGAAAAGTTATTTGGTGGTTACTAGTGGTAAGATAAAACTTTATGAAACTGTAGTTACCTTAACTTCATTTGACAACAGACATATATTGGCTCTGTATTAATCTCTGTGAATCCTTTCAAGCAAATGCCATATTTTGGGGAAAAGGAAATTGAAATGTACCAAGGAGCAGTAAGTAAAGCAGTCTAAAATGTACTGCAGTATTCAGGGGCATGTAAATATTATTCTACATGGTTAAACTCTTGGAAGCATTTGTTTTTGGGTTTTAGAACTGTTGCACTAGCCTGGGAGATCTTTGCTGATATCTATTATTATACTGAGTCTTGAAATTGAATTCCCTGGAACATAGGATTAGTATTTAAAGAAAATACTTGTATTGATTAACTCTAATCTGCATCAGGTTTCTCTCCTTGACACTTCCCTTGTCCTGCAAAGACAGTTTTGAAGCTGTTGTATGCTTAAAGTGTGGCACACAATACAAAACAACCTTTAGTGGATTTGGAGACTGACTTGAGAACTCTCAAACTGGACGAGAACAATAAAAAAATGGAGATGCCAAAATTAGATGCCACTTTTGAAAATATAGCTTGAAGACTGAGTCAGTGCAAGGACATTAGGGACTTAAAATTCATTTGGGCGTGAATGCTCGAGTTGGGTGTGTCCATAGATTTGGGAAACGCTGTGGTTTGAAAGGACTCAGTGGATGAAAATAAGACATACAGCACCAGGCTCTGTGTAGCAGTTTAGGTAGTTTATTGTTAGCATATGACCACTGGTGGAATAGGCTTAAATTATGTGAGTTTCTTTTGGACAAGTAATATATTTCAAGTACAGACCATTTTTAGAACAGGGTGTTTATGATAGTTTAGGAGAAAATTATGGATGAGAGAAAGAACAGTAACAAAACCCAGAGACTTTGGTTTGTTTTTATTAAATGAACAAAAAAATTCTTGAGGAAGATTCAGTATAAAGTGGGATTCAGAATTGTTTTTCCAGGAAAATAATTCTTCCAATTTAAACAAAAATTTGTATTGCTCTTTCTGCATTGTTTAATGCTGTGTTGGAAAATTATTCTCTATTTCCTCTCCTAGGCACAATATGAAAACCCACCACATATTTATGCTCTTGCAGACAGCATGTACAGAAACATGATTATTGACAGAGAAAATCAGTGTGTCATTATTAGGTAAGGAAAAGATCTGTAAAAAATATTTATCATCTTCTTTTGGTGTTTTAACTTCAAGAAGAGGAAAAGTTTATTTTTTATTATGTCAATAAAAATCTTTTGTGTCCATGACCACTAAACACTTGGGGGTTTTCTAGGATAGCTAAGTACTTTCTGACCCTCCCCTTTGTTTTCCAGTGAAATCCTGGTGATAGCTTAACCACAAGAAATCTTTCTCACAAAGCCAGCTTCATGCCTGTTACCAAAACTGCAATAGCTTGAATGACTGTGTGAGATAGATGGATTACCAACTGTAGCAGCCACAGATACTGTTAAATCCAACATTCTCACATAGTCTGCATTTACCATATTCTGGTTTTAGTACTATTTCTTTTTTTTTTTTCCTTCCGTTAAAAATAGATGTACTTTTGTTCCTTTCGGATTTTTACTTGCATTCAGTCAGAGACAAAAGGAGGAGAGAGATACTGGAAAAGTTATTTTGTCTTCTCTATTACTCTATTTTAATTATTAGGTTGAAAGAATTAACTTTAGAATTATTACTGAACTTTTTTAATGACAGGCATTACTTAAGTCACAAAGTGAGTTTTGTGTCCAGAGGAGTGCTTTGTTGTCATCTGTGGGTTTAAAGATGGTGCATGATAAAAGACAGTGTGCAGAGAACAAGGACTGCAGGATATTGGGGCTAGTATGCTATACCTCTTCTGACTTCCCTTCTAGAAAACTTAAGAGGTTCACTGTAGTGCACCTGGAACTGTGCTTTACCTGTGGCAGTGGTCTCCAAAGTGAGGTGCATGCATCACAGGGCATGTGAAACCTGCTGGAATGCAGGAAGAAAATATTAGACCTTCAGTAGAAGATGCATGTAATTTATAAATAGAAAAATTATGTATGTACATTGGGAGTGTGTGCTCAGACACTTTTTAAATGAGATCAAAAACATTTGAAGACCACTGGTCTATGAGACTTCCCCAAGAACTAGGGAAAAGAAAGAGGATAAAAAAGAAAATATAATTTGAAGGGGAGTTGTCATTATTTTATTAATAACAGCTTTTCTTAAGCTTTCTATCATTTTTCTGTGGAACATGCTGAGAGGCAGGACTATGAATTTAACTGCTGTTGAATTTAACAAAAGAGAGATTTCCAGACTGAATGTTTTCTTTGTCCAGGGGCCCCTCTCTGGTCTTCTCCCTGGGGTGGCTGTGTGCTCTGCAGTGTCACAGCCCCAAGGGGACAGGTTGTCAGTGGCGATCAGATCAGATGCTCTGTAGCTTAGTCCCTTAGGCTGCAACTTTCCAGGAAATGGTGTATGGTCACTGATGTTTAAGCTTAAATGCCCTTGCACCAGGTACTTACCAATTTAATGTTGTCACAGGAATATTATAAAGAACCAGGCTTAGTATGTGGGTCTTACATGTGGAGATGCTCCATGTGCAAACATTCCTGTACCCTACTGAATGATCCAGTGTGAAAATAGAATTTATATTAATGTATCTCACTGATGAGCTACTGTGAAAGCTTGTGAGAAATAATTGCTTGAAAGTTATATTCACTGTTTTTATTTCTTTGAATCTGTGCCTGGGGGTCATCCAGGCAGAGCTTTCCTGGGTGACTTGTTACAGTGGAAAAGTGCACAGGTGTGTCCCTCTTTCTATAAGCAAAGTGTGTGCAGGTATGTGGAAACTGTTGCTGTAGGAAGGTCAAACAGGCGTTAAGAGTTTGCTGCACCTATAAGGGCCTCCGTGTTCCTGGGCTTCTGGCTACAGAGTGGTGCGGAATGAAACAAAATGCCCAGAGGTCATATTCCTGTCTCTCATATATGTGAATTGTTCCCTGAGCTCAGTCTTTGTTTTAGGAAAACTGATGCCTGTTGCCATGCTGAAGTTACTAGTCCCATTTAGTCAAATTCAGATCTGTTAGGAATGGGAAAACTGGGATTTATTTTGCTTTTTGAACAAAGTAACATCCCAGAGCCTGGGATGTTTTACATGAAGCTAAATTTATAGTGAGAACCTTTAAACTGTGGTAAACTGTGATTAAAAAACATCTTTTTTTAATCCATTGCTAATGCCCCAAAGTACAACGAATGCAGATGGTCACATTTTCACAGAGCTGAGATGCAGATTTACAGGTGTAAATTCACAGAGCTGAGATGCAGATTTACAGGTGTAAATTCATGTGAGAATTCTTGTGCTTGAATGATGGATGATACATTCTTTGGAGTGTCTGCATTTTTTATGTGCAGTTAATTTTCTCTCACTGTGTGCACAGCCTATTCAAAATCTGCTGCAGTTAATTGAAATTATTGCAAAACTGAACCAAGAAGAATAATGTTTGCCAGGGACATTTCAGAGAGTCTCTCTTCTTTTCTACACATTTTTTTTCCTATGATTATGCTTCTCACAAACACTGTAAAAACTGCAGACTAGACTTACAAGTAGTTTTCATTATGGTATTTGATATTTTGGGACACTTAGAAATCATTTGTATGAAATCATGTAGCTCGGCCATTCACAAAATTTATTTTATTTGGTTGATATTTGAATCCTCTCAACCGCATTTCATTTAAAATGTTTAGGTACATCCTGTATTTTCTGATTTTAATGTCATCACTATTTCTAATGACTAGAGCTGTTTTAAGAATGAAGTTTCTTGAAGCTTGGAATTTGCTTGCTTACATTTTATTTCATAGACCAAAAGGCACTGATATTGCTGGCAGAAGCTCCCACAATGCTGCAACTCTTGAGTGAAATGAATGTTCTAGCTAGCTTCATGTCTACTACTACACCATCAGTTTCACTTAATAGCTGCCAAGGACTTTACTATTTCTGCCCCTAAACTGGTGATTCTCAGAAGACTGAGATATATTTCTGTATGTCTGTCTTCAGTTCCACAGAAGTCTGCTTTAACCTAAGCAGTTTTAAATGAAGCTTTGTGTTTCAGTGAACCATAGTTTTTGCCATAAAAATCTGTCCTGTGGAAAATGAGCGATGGTAACAATATGGTTATTATGAGGTGCCAATTTGCTTCTCTACTTCACCACTAGTCTGAATTTGGGTCACTGAAAATCCCTGGTGGAACAGAAGGAACAGAGCAAGTTAGTACATAAACAAACCAGGTTTTTTCTTCCTTTCCCCCCTCAAGATGGCAGATTATCCCCCTGAAGAAAGGTTTGCAAAAAGAGTAGGTAGAGGAGTAAGGCATAGGCTGGACTGATTCACAGTCAGCTCAAAAAGGCATTGTCTAGCTTATGGTGCACACGGAGTCTCAGGAATGGAGAAACAAGGATGATGGGGAAGGGGCTAGTGCACACCTCTGTCTTCCTACAGCATGTGGTTTGAGGGTACGTGCATTCCTAGAGACTAGACACAGATTTCCAGGCAGGTAAAGGAAGGTCCCTGCAGGGTCCTGCTGCAGTAAAGGACCTTGTGTGTGTGTGTGAGGATCACGGGCCCTTTGCTGGGACATTTAATTCCAGAATTACAAATAATACATTCAGATACTGATAGAAAAAGCTCATTCTTTTCAAAAAGTCAGTGAATGAACTAGGAAAGCAGATCTAAAAGTAAATACAGTTCTCTGAAAGGCTAAATAGATGGCAACCAAAAGTAATATTTTTTAATGTGATAATACCAATTTTAAAAGGGTTACCAAACAACCTTTCCAGGGCCAGGGAAGTCTGTTTCCTTCGTGGAGTAATTGCAGCATATATGCGTATGCATTGAGAAAATGTATATGTATGCATGTCTAACTATAGCCGAGGAGCCGAGAGCTATTTTGAATGGCTGTTAAGAGTGTCAACAATGAGGTTATTCATGGGCTGGGTTCTGGCTGGGCTGCATGCAGGTGCAGAGTGTGTGCTCAGGTGGGAGGAGGGAGCAGTACCCACAGTTGTCTTCCCTTGTTTTATACACCGGGCAGAATTACAAAGGAAGTAACGCAGTTACGCTGGAGTTTGATTTCTCATTAAGTTGATATTTTACTAAGGCATGATATTTAATTTAAGCCTCTGTTGAACCAAGCTCGTAAATGTCTGCTACAGCAGACTGGTCACATTTCCTCCTCACTTGAAACGGCAGCCCTTCCAAACTATCAGCAAGGAGTCGGCCAGTCAAGATTTTAATTACAAAGGATTGTCTGTTGTGGCTTTTAATTCCTTCTGGACTATCGCGGTCCTTTAATTAAGAGAGTGAAGGTTATGATTTAGTATTATTTTATTATGTAGCAATAAATGTGTTTCTTTGGAGTTTTCTTAAGGTTTTACCTTTCTATAAAGTTGAGGACTTTATTTTCGCTTTCTTTCTGTGATCTCTGCCAGGAAATGTTGCAGCTGCTTTAAAGCAGTTTTTCAGTCCTGCTTCTTTGTGCTTTTACTTTACATTTTACATCTATGTGGCAATGTTTGAGTACAGTAAAGCTATGTATGATGGCTGCATACCTGAAAAGACAATACATCTGTCATTCATAAAATTAAATTTAGAGAGAAGGATGAGGCTATGTATTGGATCTTGCTTGCTTCTCTAATCACTGATATTTCCTCTGGGAAGGAAGGAATGAACAAAAAATTTTCCCTCTGCGTTTGTAGGTTTAACTCTGATTTCAGCTGTTAATTGACTTTGCTGAACAAAACATCACTTCTGTGACGTAGCAGATAGTGCTAGAAGAAACAATATGTCTTTCAAAGCATTATCTTTTTTGTTAGTGATTGAGACTATGTAATGTTTTTATTTTTAGTAAGGAACGTCTCTGAGAAAATTTTCAGTACCACAGTTTTTTCAACCTTTAAAAACCTCCGTATTTGCATCGTACTTAGAACTACCAAGCTAGAAAATTATTCTTATGTCTTTAAAAATGGTTTTAATAGCAGCAAGGCAGTAAGATGTGTGTGAAAAAGCTTCTGTATGAGAATCATTTGTCAGGATGCTACAGTTTCCCTGTTAAGGCTGACTACCTGAGCTTTTATGGGGGCAAGATACCATCCCATCAGATAAAGGTACTTTGGTTCATAAATAATGCATTGTCCTTTTTTATTGTAGTTTAAGTGAAGCAATTTACTGGTCTCTGATCAATAAAAGCATAAAACTGAAAAAAAGTGTATGCATGCATAAATCTAAAGCAAACTCTGAAAGCCAGTCTTTTGGCCAAATTAATTTCATATAAAGGACCTCTTATATCAAAACAGAGACTAACAGTAAAATTGAACTATATTCCTTCAGGACAATTTCTGAGGTAGACATTATGGAATGAGAAATATAAGCCACACTTAATTTGAACAAAGAGGAGGAGAAGGATAATTTATGCATCAAAGAAAATCTTACAGAAATGTGTTACATGTTTACTGCATGATAAATAGTACCTGATCAAATTCCTTCAGTGTTTGGCCCCAGATCCTCCTCTGTATTCAGTTTAAAACTGCATATATAACTCAAGAGTATGTTTTTGTCTGGATTGGTTTGTTTGTCTTGTTTTACAACAGCATAAGGAAATCCACTGCAAGCAAATTTTGAAGGAATGTTATTGTAATTATCAAACTGTTGCTGATTTGGACTTTTAAATACAGTTTGCCATTCAGCAAACTCTGTCTGTCCCTGGGAATGTAGTAGATAGCAATAGTACAAGCTTTCTTCTTGATGCCTAGGAAGAGATGAGTTGGCATAGTAAAAATCATGGTCTGCACTTAAGTATTTTTTCACCTTTTCAAGTTTCCTGTTTGATCTATCAAACTGCAGTCAGGAGAAGACAAAAGCATGAAAACATTTCTGAGGGGGGGAAAGAAAGAAAACCTTTCGGTATTTCTGTACTGTTTGGAAGCTTTAAAGATTTTAAAATGATATTTGCAGCTTGGCAGTCTGGGGAGCTTTTTCAGCATTAAACCTTTGGAAATGTCTCCATTACTCATGCTGGTAAGGAGCTATGAGTTGGCATTCTCAGCAAGTCCTTTTCCTGCGCAGGACATGCTGATGTTTCTCTGGCAAACGTAGCTAAAATTTGTGAAGGAAGAGATGTGCATTTGATACATATCCAAGAATGAGTAGGCGCAGGATAGAAGAGTCAACAACATTCACTGAAATTATTCAGGAGCTTAAAGATAGCACAGATTTTCATACAAGAAAAAAAAAATCAGATATCTTTATGACATTTAACCAACATCTGTGTGTTGGTTTTTTGTATTAGTATAGTTGTCCAGGTCAGGGTAAATTCATTAAGGTCAAAGCTGACTTGCACCAAGATTTATGTAAGTCTGGAGGAATTCTATTGAAAAAAAGTTAGCTTTAAGGTATGAAATAAAGCATGAGGTTGGATTGTCTGGCCTGCCAATCTTCCTTCCTTCTTGAAAAGCTTGCTAATCACGAGAAGGCAAAGCTACTGACATCGTAGATGTTATTCACCATTGAAGTGAAATATTATAACGGAAGGAAGGACTTGTGAAAGCTAGTATGGAATATTAAGACTTCTTGTACCCTGTGTCAAGAGGCATAGGAACAGGAAGGTAGTTCCTCCGTCATTCAGGATGTGATTAATAATGTCTCATTATTTCATTCAGGAACACCTAAAACAAAAGACTCCTGAAATGAAGTAGGTATCTGGCATGGCATTCAAAGCTTGGATTTTTGAATGAGTTTTTGTCTTAAGATCTGAAATCTCACTAAATTTAGATGGGAATTGAGTTCTTAACATGCTTTTTCTTTTGTTCTCTTTTGATCATCTTGGTTTAAGTATATTTATTTCTCAATTTACATAGTTTTCTGACTTTGAAGTCCCATGGAGATTCTGGTGTTCATGAAAGATGATGTATTAAAAATTATTTATTTACAAACATAACCAAATACCATGCTACAATACTATATCGCAGTCTATATATTACCAGCTTACCTGATATAAATATGGTATATACTTATTATTGTTCATTGTTAAGGTACCCAGTCTTGGTTGAACAAGATAAACCTCAAATAACTCCATTCTAGAGCTACTTAAAAACTAACAGGTACATTTTTGTGTTCCTTTTTTCTTAGTGGGGAAAGTGGTGCTGGAAAGACTGTGGCTGCTAAATATATCATGAGTTATATCTCCAAAATTTCAGGAGGTGGCCCTAAAGTACAGGTGAGTTGATATAGAGTAATACTGAAGCATAAGCATCATCTAAAGTTTTACTTCAGAGGTAGAATGACAAAGGTCTGTCTTGGCAGACACTGGCAGCCAAGATGTACTCTACTGAAAAAGCTTGTGGGTGAGCAGCTAGAAGAAATACAAGCCCTCAACAGCAGAGGGACAACTGAAGTGGATAGTGAACTGCTTGCTTGCAGGTTGTTGGGCTGTCTGTGTGATGGGAGCCATATGAGGGAAATCATCAGACCGAGAGAAATCATCTCTGCTATAAGTTTTGTAGCTCTCATGGTGCAATTCTGTCAACAAGCATGGGGTTTTTTTAGTTAAGGGGTAAAAAGTTCTTAACCAGATTAACAACCAGTCTGCTTTCATTTTAGTAGATGCGTAGGTTTCTTCCTCCTGTGTTGGCATTCTTTTGAAAACTGAACAGGCTTTTTGGGTTTTTATTACTTCCATTAAATCTCTGATTTGTATGCATACGTCAGAGAGCCAACAGCAGGAACATCATCTTGTTTTGTGAGGTTATCTAGTCAAAAGCAGAGTATCTGAAAGCTAGCTGAAACAACAAATAGTTGCTTTTGTGAATAACTATACTATCAATGTCTGCTCTATCTATTGAAAACTATTAACTAAAGCTAATTGAGTTAATTATCCATAAATATTCCCTTAATGATGTTACAGTGTCATTCACTGACTGACAGGCAGCGGTAGGTAGGTAATAGCTGCTTTTACCAGTCCACTCTTTTTGAGTGCTTACTGTTACTTTTTGCTTTATTGACATTGAGTATGTTCTTTCTTCTTAGTTTTGCAGTGATACTGAGACCATTGCAGAGAATAGTTCAGTAGCCAAGAGAATGTTCACAGAATCACAGATAAAGTGTGCATTGTGCTATTTTTGGAATAAAAATAAGTAAATGTTTTGTTTTATTTGAAAGATTCCTGCTTTTTGTAAAAAAATAAAAAATATTCTTTGTTACAGAGTAACAGTTGATGAAGTTGGTAAATTGCCTTGAGCATTTATTTTGAAATAAAATTCAGTCCTCTCTTCACAACCCAGCATGCACTGAGTTTGTTCCAAAGCTAATTATCTTGTTCATACTTCCAACTCCTAGGATCAGATAAAGAGACAACAGTAACATGCTTTGTAGCTTTCTAAGACAGCTAGATAGCAGCATCATTGATCCTGAAACAGGTTGCTGAAGCACTTGCAGATTCCTAAATTCCATGCTGCTCTGACTTCATTGGTTGTGGTTCCAGACCCTCAAAAAGCTTTAAATGCTCATATGTGAGAAGGAAATTGTTTAAAATCGAGATGATGAAAAAACCACATCAATTTATTGGATGTGTTGCTTGGCAGAACAGTGAACAGAAGGGCCAGTTTTTACCCTCAGGCATTTTGTTCAGTGTTACAGGATTTTCTTCAAAAAACAGGAACTAGAAGCTCTGGGGAAAAAAAAAAAAAGATGGTTAGATCCTGTTCCTTACCTGATCAAGAGGATTCCTTACAGATCCAAGCTTTCTTGCTTTTTTAATATATAATTTAGGTGTCATGGTTTTCTAGAAAATCAGTAAGGACTTTAAAAATGTCTATTTCTGAATTTCTTTCTCTTGTTTCCTAAAATATTAGCACGTTAAAGATATTATTCTACAATCCAACCCTTTACTGGAGGCCTTTGGGAATGCAAAAACTGTACGGAACAACAACTCCAGCAGATTTGTAAGTCCATTTACCTTAGAGGTTACTTTATTCTTCCAACTTCTCTGCTGTTACAGAGACAGTATTCAGGAATAGAATATAAATTGACTAATGAGGTAAATCTAAATAAAATATAATGTGTGATTTAAAACATAAAGTATATGTTGAGAGGCCTCTACTTCGTTCTGTATAGTTTGCACATTTGTTTCTCTTACAATATGTACTGGTCACAATTTATTTATACAGTGGGCAGTCTGTAACCAAATAACTTAGCAGTAACAAACTGGCCAGTTTTCCAGATCAGTAAAATATACACAGTAATATATGTTTGGGTTTTTGTTGTTTTGTTGTTTTTTGTTTTTTTTTTTTAAAGATAACTTTTTTAAAAATAGATGAAACCACCCTTCCAGTTGTTTGATGGGAAATGCATTCATTAATATGTACAGAAGGAATTATAATAGGCAGGAATTATTTTCAGTCTGTCATTATAAAATAATGAGGATAATATTGTGAAGTGACTGTTCACTAGGTAACGTACTGTAGGTTCCGTTTTTAAAAGTTACACATCGGCTTTACGAATTTGAGATTTGTTCCTCAGCCAATGTAAATGTTAATGCAATTAGTGTCTCCCTGAAATAAAAAGATAATTGCTTTGTCTTGTTTCTAAGCAGAACGCTATGTTTGCCATTGGTCATAAATCTGTTAAATTTACTTCTCGTATAGATGAGCCTTATGGTTTCCTTTATACTCAGCAAGAGTCTCAGCAGTGAAAAGAAGCCACTGACTTCCTCTCTACGTTTGCCGTAACACATGACATATTATCCTGAGTCTAGCGCTGTGTAAATGCAGAAAGAAAGAAAGATAGATATGTGATAGTTCAATAATCTAGGCTTAGGTTATGCCTTGAGGCAGTTGTGTCACTGTATCCATAGATTAAATATCCTAGTAACCTTCCTTGAGATACCGTACAAATGCGTGACTTCAGATTTGTATTTACTAATCATTCAATGGCTTCAATTATTTATTGCAGGGCAAATACTTTGAAATCCAGTTTAGCCCAGGTGGAGAACCAGATGGAGGGAAAATCTCCAACTTCCTACTGGAAAAATCTCGAGTTGTAATGAGGAACCCTGGAGAGAGGAGTTTCCACATTTTTTACCAGGTCAGAAGCGTATAGGTCCTTTCAGAGTTATTTAAAATAACTAGAACCATTTTTTTTTCCTTTTGATTGAAAAGTCATTCTCAACACAGTGAGATTACTGAAAGCATACTCAAGAAAGTAATCTGGATATCATTGGGAAGCTTGATAGCATGTCAAGAGACAATCTAATGTAGACCTGTCTAGCTGCCTTTCAGCTCCAGAACAAAAGTACTTCAATATTTCAAAGGCCACGCTTGGAAATTCACTGTGAACTCCCATATGGAAAAGTCCAGTAGAATAGAATAGAAAATGAGAACTTTCTAACAGAATTAATTTTTAACTGACCTATATAATTATACCTTCTGCTCTGGAATTCCATAGTACAGCTGTGAAAGAGAGATTTGGTTCTCAGTTAAGTTTTCTAGGACATTTAGGATAATAACTATGTGTTGGATCCTCCAAGCATCCCCGCTTTTTTTGTGTTTCAAAAGGCTTTTCTGGCCTTCAGTGGTCCTTGACAAGTGAGTTCCTTATCTGCTGAAGTGCCATTGATCAAGCTCTACGAAGCTAGAGTAAAGACAGCGTGTTGTAAGTGACTGTAAGCAGCTTCACATAAAGTTGAAGTGTCATTGCCAGGATGGAAAGCTGAGTTGGAGCTGGAATTGCTCCAGGAGCTGTGCGTTCTCCTCTTCTGAGGTATACAAACAATTTGCACTGTCCTGCTGATTTTCCTCTAGGCTTTTTGTCGTGGGAGTTAAAAGACAATAGGGTTTTGACTGTTCTTTTCTGAGGCTAGTTTGTTCATTCCTTCCTATGGCAGCCGTGTCTGTGTGCAACTGCATAGACTTTACGTAGGTCTGAGGAGCCTCTCCTTTGGCATCACAGAGAGTACAGGAACCTTTTTTAACCTGTATTCTTGGCCTTCTAGGTCTAAATGATGCAAAGAGGTGCAACTTCAGCCATGCTGCAAATCAGCATAGTATTGGAGCGTTCAAAACTTGCTTAACGTATGCCATAACGGGCATAAAGGATACGTGGCCTCACAATTAGAGCCACAAGTAATGCTTTCTTAGTATGTTCTTTCAACTTTGCCTACCTTTCAGTAGGCATGGAAGACATGTTGCTTCTGAGGATTTAGATAATACATTGCAGACTGGAAAACCCACTTTGGCTTATCTTTATGACGTAAAGATAATGGAAGGCATTCACAAGTCAGTCACAGTTTTTGCTTTTTATTAGATGTGGAAGTTAAAACTAAACCATTCATGGCAATGGGAATGAGAATCTGGTCTTTTGGGTTAAACAATTAACAAAAGACAGGAAGGAAACATACCTGGCACAGCACTCACCATATCTCTCCCAGTAATTTCAGGCTCAGTCACCTGTTTCCAGCCTGCCTTGTCTCTGCTGAAGATTGCTCTGTGATACCTAATTTGAGGATTTTTATTCTGCAGCTAATTGAAGGGGCCACCTCAGAACAAAAAAGCAGCCTTGGCATTACCAGCATGGACTACTATTACTATCTGAGTCTCTCTGGATCCTACAAAGTTGATGACATCAATGACAAATCAGATTTCCAAGAAACACTGGTGAGTTTTTAACTCCATGATTTGCATCGTGGAAGATGTATGTTCATTTCACTTTCCACTCGTAGCAAAGATGTTGATGTATTAATGTGGGAATGAGAAATTCATGTAGCTGTAACTATGTGACCTTGATGCAAGTTATGTCAACTTGCTGGTCTCCTGTTATTAGAAATTAACTATTTAAAATTAAGCATATTAACACATCTTATTTATATATGTAGCACATCTAAAGGCCTAAAAAAAAAAATCATTACTATTGTATTCTAGTTAATTTGGTATTAATTTGTCAGTTGAGAAGACATTTTATAAGATACCATGTACTCTAGACTCCAAATCTCAGTGTTGTGGATTATTTTCTAGTAAGTGGCTGAAATTCACAGCCTAAGCCAGACAGACTGTGCTGCTTTTTAGAGTCATTCAGTATAGCTTAACAGTTCTTAGTCTCAGTGGATAAACTGTCTAAGATAAAGTCATTGTCTCTTGAGTTCATTGTTTCCTGTTTTGCAATGAAACTACTTATTTTTAGTGTGACCCTTAAGAGCAAGTGCTTGTTTCATACTAACTTTAATTTTTACAGAATTTATTTTACTAACACATTCTTTGACTGATTCAGGGTTTGTTTTTGTTTTTTATTTTTCTTCCCAGCATGCAATGAATGTGATTGGGATCTTTGCAGAGGAACAGGCATTAGTGCTGCAGATAGTGGCAGGAATACTTCATTTGGGAAACATCAGCTTCAAAGAAGTTGGCAACTATGCAAGAGTGGAGAGTGAGGAGTGTAAGTACCTCTGGAAACTGTTATAGAATTAGCAACGGGCTGAAACCCAGATGGCATAAGGTGAACTGCAATCTTGAGCTGTTTATCCAAACAGGGTGCATCATTTCTTACAGTGAAAGGCTGCTGATTTAGATTCTCTTCCAGAACCAGTGGTACTGAGGCCCCTGTTTTGTCTTGTGCAATGCCACTGACTTAGTAAGAGAGCAATTTTGCATTTTGGATTTAAGAAATCCTTTTCCAGCCTTTGAGTATGAAATAAAAGAAATTGTGAGGAACGCTATCAAGCAAGCTTGAACTCTGCTCCTTTCAATGCATCAGCACACATTCATAGAAACACCTGCTTCTTATGTGGTTTGTCTGACCTTGTTGCCATGCAAAAGCAGCTACTAACTTGTGGAGTATCCCCAGTCTCAGGTACACACTCAGCTTTCAGGCTTTTCTGTCTATATGTACATGCATCCAGAAGAGGTACCTTGAAAACAAAAATTCAGAATTGAATTCAAATGCAGAATTTACATACTACTATTATTTTCCTTGTCTCAGATTTCTCAACCCATACCTTACTTATCATTGGGTACATGTACTGTGCAACTGTTTCCTTATCCACAGTGCACTGTCCTTGCATCCTTCACCTCTTGCTGCTGTTTTATATCAGCTAGGCTCACAACAAGATGTTGAAAGATTAATGGATCTTGAGTTTTAAACATTTTTGGCATGATTTATACCTTGCAACTAATGTTGTTTCTGTACTACCTCGATAGTTTAAGGACAGAGTGGATAAGCACAGCGTGATAGCTTATACATATCTATCTGTTCTCTTAACTCTTATTTCAGAATGGTCCTTATGTTTAGGAAAACTTGCATTTGTTTAGTTTGAGTTAAGTTAAGTATGAATAAACTATCTCATGCAGTTAACTTCCAACTCAACTGTATTAGTACTCTCCTGATATTTGTTTTAAGAAATTGGGAAATTAGTAATTAACCTTTATTTCTTAATTTGAGAGAATACTAAGTGCAGCCAAAAAAAAACCATCTTGTGGCATTTTATATACCCAAAGAAAAAGTATAGGATTTTTTAATATGCCTTGCAATTCCAAATGAGCTACTGTGCTTCCATTTAAATCACAGTATTAAATTTTTCAATTAAATGAAGACATTTAATAGCCAGACAAGATAGATAGTCTGTTGCATCAAAAAGTAGTAAACTGAAAAGACATGAGCTGAAAATAAGTTGGTAAATGTGAATGTATTTCTATGATGAGCCATGTACACCACATTTCTCTTGCTCACTGGGATATAAATACAGAAGTTGTATATGAATAATACATTGAAAAAATTGGCAGATAGAATATAGAACTTATTCATAAACATAGTGCATTTTAAAGAAGCCAGAGAAGAAATAGCAATATCTAGTAAAATTTCTGCATTATGAAGTTGAAAATTGGATTAATTTCTCTTTCCATTAAGTCTCCCCTCTGCTTACTGTTTGCCCTAGCCAAATAAATAGTAAAGCATTTATAGCCTGGATAGCCATGAAAGATAAGACACAGTGAAAGACCACTGGTTAAGTCGTGCTTTGCATAAGTCTGAAATAATAAAGCGTTTAAGAATTTGGTCAGTAGCGATCTTGTTGTTATATAGCCAGTTGCAGAAAAACATGCAAAGGCAAAAAAACTCTAGTCTCTTATTCTGGGTCAGAATCAAATCTATACGGACCATTCTTGACAGACATTTAGACAAATACTTCTTTAAAACTGCCAGATTGCTCTCTGTTACAGTGTTTGATTATATTAATAGTTGAAAAAAATGTTCTCATTTTTTATTCTAAGTCTTCCAAATCATGCCAAATAGTGCTTGTTCCCTCCTGGATGCAGACAACAATTTAAACTATCCCTCTTTACGCTTACATTGTATTGAAGGATTTGCTTTACACTTTCTGAAAAACGATGAAGTGAACCTAGTCTTTTTCAGCTTTTCTTTACAGATTGCATTTAAAACTATTTCACAGAATGCTATTGACTACTTTTGAGTTACCAGAGATGTTGCCAGCGACTCCGCTTTGGTTCGTTGTGTGGTTCCTCATAGCCTAGGGCAAATCTAATCAGCTTGCTGATGGTAATAAATCACATTTCAGAAAGCTGGTGGTTATTTGCAGTTTTAAAAATAATTTTGGATTAATGTACTGAAGAGTTCAGTGAAACTATGCTGTCATGTTACAAACGTGTAAAGCACGAGTGGCTGCTGCCTTAGTCATTATTTTACATCCTCCTCACACCAGTAAAGTAGATCTGAAAGCAATGGAATGTGGAGGAAACACTGTTAGAGGATTAGGTGGTTTAGCTGAGGTGGAATACCAACTGCAAGGGCTGCCCTTAGGAGCTATTTCCATATGCTTTCAAGCTGTTCGGCTTTTTCCATTTGATAAGGTGTGTGACACCTGCAGCTAACATCTGCACCATGTGCTAAGAATGCAAAGAACAATAAACCTGTGGCTGCTTCTTGCACAGATGTGTTTTTCTGCTTTACTTTTAAACAAGGGAAACCAGAATTTGCAAAGTACATCCAGAATAAGGGATTTAAAAAAAATAAAAATAAAATGGCAAGGCGATTGAAAGCATTTTTGCAATATCCTAACTTAGAAGAAGAGAGGATAGCGCATATATATATATATATATATGAAAGCAGATAGTATGCTCTTTATTATATTTTAAACACTGTATGTTTTTACAAAGAATTTTCAATGGTGTCAATTTTATTTAATGTGTCAGCTCTGTTTTATTTCCATCTCTTCCAAGAGTGATTTGTTTGAACCACATAGTTCAAAACTATGACCTAAGCCAGCTTAACATGTTGAAGGACTGAAGGTACAGAAATAGCTGACTGTTTCAAGGTGGTTTATCTTAATTGAAATCCATGTAAGTAAAGAGTTGAAAATGTCCTTGGGGAGCTTAGTGAAATTTTAAAGACACATATCCCTCCTCTTTTTGTTTTTAGGCTGCATCTCCCATGAGGTTTATTAATGCTGGTTGTTATTAGAGATGCAGTTAATTTTTTTTCCCTTCATTCTCTATTGGTTTAGTCTGTAAATCATAATCCAGCAACCCTGATCTTTCTTGCAGTTTTAGCTTTCCCTGCTTTTCTCCTGGGAATTAACCAGGACCGCCTGAAGGACAAACTGACCAGCAGACAGATGGACAGCAAGTGGGGAGGCAAATCTGAGTCCATTAATGTAACGCTAAATGTGGAACAAGCCTGCTACACCAGGGATGCGCTGGCCAAGGCCCTTCATTCCCGTGTTTTTGATTACTTGGTGGATGTAAGTTGGATTTGTTTGATTCTACTGAAGTATCAAAACAAGTACACTAGGAATGTTCCTTGCAGTACTCTTCTTGCCCATCATTTCTTTCACCCAGTATGTTTCTTTGCCTAAAGCTTAGCAGCAGCACTGAGCAACGCACTGGGAGCATGACCACAGATACCAAATGCAAGGCACTGATTGTATGACAAATGCTACACTTTCTTTGAATCAAATGAGCTGTGCTTTCAGTGCTGTATTTGCTCAGGCCCCTGCCACAACTGTCCCATATAATATTCTGACATCTCCGTCCTCTCAGCATCCATACTTCTCCGAGTCTGACTTTCTCCTACGCTGAGCATTTTCAGAGGAGCAGAATCAGTGTGTTATGGTCCCTGCTCTCTTACCCCACTGTCCCACAAAGAACCCCTTCAGCATCCTGATATTGTGGCATTTGAGCAAACGGTCACATTCCACTCTCCATGCTGAAGTACTCTCTTGTTCAGAATGAGACCCTGGGCTGGGTTGGTGGGTAAGAAACCTTACCTTTGGCCACAGATACTGGCTACATGTCTCGGAAGTCTCCCTCATCATGACAGCTCTGTAATTTCCACTATGTGCCTGTACCCGCACTGACACTGTGAAGTTGGGGAATACAGAACATCTGCAAAATGCATAAAATAACAGACTTAAAGCTGTTCTTTTTTTGTTGGCTCCTTTTTTTCTTTAACTGAGCCAGTTATACCGAAAGGGAAAGATTTTTACAAACAGTAGATCCAAAGGCTCACTAACCTGGAAAACAGGATAGTATACTCTTAATTTCCTAGTGAAAGTAAAATACCCTAGTACATGTATTTCTATTCCATTCAAATATGTTATTTTTGAAGAAACCAAATATTTTTATATGAAGATTTAAGGATATGAATATATATATTTTGAATATATAAACTATACTTTGTTTTACTTTTTTTTTTTTTCCCTATTTTATTAGTCTATTAATAAGGCTATGGAGAAGGACCATGAAGAATATAACATTGGTGTCCTTGATATTTATGGCTTTGAAATATTCCAGGTAAGACAATGCAATACTCAGGATTTGAGCTGATCTGACCTGGGAGAGTTTTTTGTTGTTTAGAGGGGAGAAAATCCAAAAGAGAAAGGAAGAAAAAAAAACCCAAACAAACCAAAACAATGCACTAAACAAATCCTGTGGCCAGAAAAAAAGAAAAAAAAAAAATCCAATCTGGCTTACTGGACATTGAGTTCTCACTCATAATGTATCACTTAATAAACATGAAGTATTGAAGAAACTTAAAAGAAACTAGGTCATTGATCTTAAAAGAAAGATCTGAAATTACACAGAATGTCTATAAAATCAGCAACCCATCCATCATTGACAGCGTTTCTTTGAAGCTTACTGCCAGCATAAGAACTAAGAATTATGTATATCAAGCATGAGACTAATTTTTAAATTGTTTCCTTTTCTATAGAAAAATGGTTTTGAACAGTTCTGCATCAACTTTGTAAATGAAAAACTGCAGCAGATTTTTATTGAACTTACACTGAAAGCAGAACAGGTAACCAGACATTTATTATTTTTTAATTCATAAATGAACTATTGCCTTTTCAATTGGTGGAAAAATTGAGGTTTCATCATCTGCTAACAATAAAATTTGCCTTGTTAAGCAAGACAAAGGGAAAAAAAACCCACTGTGTTGTTGGCTAACCCTAAAACTGTAAACCACATCAGCTACAGACATTTATTCTCTAATACAGTGGTACGGAAGTGAGTCCATCATACAGTGTACTAATGCAGTCATATGACTCTGCCCAGACTTGCTGCATATTCTGACTCATTGACAGAAATGGAAAACTGCAGTTTAGTTCCATCCCTGTGCTTGTGTTGGACATGACGTACAGTTAAATGGGAACACTTTTCTTAATTTCCTCCACACCCTTTTTTATATGTATATATATGAATTAAATAGATTACTGAGACAATGCAAAAATACTTCTGAAAGTATTTGCAGTACTCTGCTCACAGTCTTACTGCAAAATCTCCCTTTAGGTGAATGTGAGCTTCTGCATGGGAGGGCAGACAGAATGCAGCTGAGACAGAAGCATTGTGTACAGTATGAGCTCAGGCCTGGCACCAACTTTAGGACAGTGTTTTCAAGAATGCGCATACACAATTGCCTTTGTATAAAAGTAACTGATTATTGCAGTTGAGCACACAAATAACCTGCTAAGTGTTAAGCTGAACTCGGATGTGTGCAATTTTTTCCCCAGTCAGTCTCTAGATGTCTTTATGGTTACAGTAATTGCATACAGAAATAAAAAGCAGAGCTGTGTCTCCATTTCACGTGCACTTCTAAACGTGTTGTTTTAGGGGTCTAATCCTGGATATGCCTATCACAATCTTAATTTTAAAAATAGATTAGGATGTGGATGATTAGGTGCACTGTCAAGATATTGTAAAAGTCACACTGTTACTATTTGCAAAGGGCTTTGACAATAAATGCACTGATGAAATATTCCTGCTCTTCTGAGTAACTACTCAGAAGACAAAAGAATGCGTGGGGAGAACAGCAGGATTCAGATTCACCTCCTAGGCAGCAGAGAGCTGGATTTAACTATCATTAGGATAATTTCTCCCACCTCCCCCCAGTCCTTCATTTGACAAGTCTTTCTGAACATGAGTAGTGCAGAGTTTGTGTATATGTAGTGCATTGTAAATCTAGTGCTGCATTCATGGTGCAAAGGCGTATTTGCATCTTTCTTTCTACTTAACAGGAAGAATATGTGCAAGAAGGAATTAGATGGACACCAATAGATTACTTTAACAACAAAATAGTGTGTGACCTTATAGAGAACAAAGTGGTAAGTATTTAGAACAAACAGATGGAAAAAACAACAAGACTTTTCTCCAAAGTATTTGGGCAACTGCTTTGCTGTTGAGAGCGTTCATAGGAAAAATGCAAATACTGTTGTTCAGTTACTGAGTCATACTAAGTCTATATATAAATCTTACATAAGATGTCTTATAAGAGCTTTAAGATATATGTTACCTAAGATATCAATTAAAGAGAGAAACATAGGACAGCATGATTGATGTTTCCCCCCCCCCCCCCCAAAAAAAAAAAAAAATTTTACACCTAAATTTATCATTAACTTCATGACTTATTCTACTGTGTATCAGATAAAGCTCTATGTGTCCCTAGGAGATGTATTTTAGTTTGGGGAATCTACAATACCAGGTTCCTTTGAGGTACTGTCACGAATTAAGCAGAAACAAGTGAAGAAGCATTAGGAAGTATTGTAGATAAAAGAATTTCTGTGTCTTTGCTCCACAGAATGTTCTGCAGTTTAAAGTCTTTTTCTTGTTTGAGGTGACAACAAATGTTGAATTGTCCTTTGGACAGAAGTAGGTTGGTTTTCAGCTAGTTCTTTGTCCTTATGTAAGCCAGATATAACAGTAGTTCAAGTACTATAGTGACTTGGGCTTAAATCAGATCTTGCGCATCTCCCATCTGTGTCAGTATAACTAGGAAGAGGATACGGTTTCTGTCACAATCTTAGATATTTAGCTCCAAGTTTGTCAAACTACAACATATGAATTTAAATACTTGCCTCAGACATGGGTTTATTTTTTGGTGGAATGAGAAAGAAAATTGCTTTGTGAAAGAACTGGAAACTAAGACAAACGTTAGGCGTTTTGGGTTTTTGTTTTTGAACAGCATTCATTGTTTTCCACATCATTTCCCACTATCAGTGTCATTACACAAAGTGGTATCTCTCCTTAAACTATTTGCATGCTTGTGTACAAATTAATCTCTACTGTGAACTCTGCTAATTGGGGAATTCTTCCTGCTGTAACTTTGCTCTAGTGTTTTGGTAGCAAACATAATCTTTCTTTTTTTCCTCACTTCTTTTGCTGTTTTTGTTATTCTTCTCCAATACATTAGAATCCCCCAGGCATTATGAGCATTTTAGATGATGTGTGTGCCACAATGCATGCAGTGGGAGAAGGAGCTGACCAAACACTGCTTCAGAAACTCCAGATGCAGATTGGGACTCATGAACATTTCAACAGCTGGAACCAGGGATTTATCATTCATCACTATGCTGGAAAGGTAATGTGGAAAATCATCACTGAATTCTGCATAATGTATTTGTAAAGAAGAAGAACAGTAATGAAAGGAAGGAGGAAGCCTTGTAGAGGGCTATTTTGATTTCGAATAGCCAGATTATCTCAGGAGACAGTGTCCTCCTTTCACAGTGTAGGGAGTTTAGAGCAAAATGTCCCTTAAATTAGGAGCTGAGGCCTTGATATCAAACATACTAACCAGAACTTAGTATTAAATGTAATAAATGAATGCCCCATGTCTTTTATTAATTATAATCTTAATTGTTGGTTATAGTAGCAGTAAATTTAAAGAATTCAGATCTACAAACAATCTTTAGGTGATGAGATACCAATAAAACTGGGAATATAATGTACAGTTCTATCTTCTTTGGGTTTATTTCTCAGACTATTAATGATTTCCTGCAGTTACAGTTATTAATAGTAAACCCTTGTTATGCAAAAATTTTTCTTCACTAAAATTCAGTATTAAATTCACTTGTGTCATATTCCATTCACTAGCTCCCTAACACTTCTTTTTCACTGAATTTAAATATATGGGTGAAATTCCTTTTTTTTGTTGTGAAAGAGTTAATTAATAATATATGCAAGGTTTTAGTGATCATTGTAGTATCTTTAAGTTATACCAGACTAATCAAAAAGTTTAGACAGCTACTGATGAGGACAGAATTTAAATTTTCTTTAAGTATTGTGTTCTCAACTTACCACAAACACTCAATTTCCACCTTGGCCCAGGTATCTTATGATATGGATGGATTCTGCGAGAGAAATCGGGATGTTCTTTTCATGGACTTGATTGAACTCATGCAGAGCAGTGATTTGTACGTAAGCAACTCTTGCTTAAAGCCAGGAATAACATGTTAGTTTAGATGGATGCAGAGGGCCCGACTTCTCCGCTTTGCAACTTGTGAACTCATTTGTATAAAAGTGGAAACAAAACATCACTGCAATAGAACAGTATCACTTATATTATATTGACCTTCCTTTTCTGCAAATCTGAATAAGTAAGGTGCTGCTGTGTCAGAATCAAATGGTATAATGGCAGCCATTTGTTTTGGGGTTAAACAAGGCCATCAGTGATTTTGCGTTTTCTCAGAAGAGGCACTGTTTTAACATGTAAAGTAACATTTTTTTGTTATGTATTTTAATTAATTGATGCTTATTTTTTGAGAAGTGCATGTTTCTTGGAGTCTAGAAGTCTGGTATCATGTCTTCCAAGGCTCACTAAAATAGCAAGGGATCTCTATGAGGAATGAAGCTCATGGAAAATATTAATCTTAAAATAGATTTGGTATAACTCCAGATTAATAGAAATAACTATTTATATTCGGCTCAACTATCAACTTTTACAGCATATTCCTTGACATTCCTGCATTGAATTGTCTTTCTATGCCAACATTTTTATTAATTCTTTCCTAGGCCTTTTATAAAGGCTCTATTTCCTGAAAATCTTCAAGTGGACAAGAAAGGCCGTCCTACCACTGCGGGCAGTAAAATCAAAGTATGTCTAGTTTTGCTGTGTTAGTTATGTGCATATGTGGGTGTGTGTTTGTGTATGGATACCTAAATTTAAAAAAAAACCCAAAACTGCTGTTTTTGACTGTGCAGACATTTCTAAAGATAGACATCAGGAGTACCTTGATTGCAAAGTGATGCATTGTTTCAGCTGTTAGAATAGTGTTTTGCCCAGCATGCTGTTCATTAAATGTTTTGTTCAGCTGCCTTCTACAGCAGTGAATTTTCCAAATGAGCATTTGATGGTAGTGATAGTAGTACTTGCATGTGCATAATGAATGAGCCCCTTCACTCAGCCACTTGATGCCCTACAATTAACTACAGATAACTGGTCTCTTTATAGTGCAGAAATGCAGCGGGGCCTGATCCAACGCCCACTGAAGTCAACAGAAGTCTTTCTACTGACCATAATGTGCCTTGAATAAGGCAGCAAGTGTTAGAAGGCGAGCATCTTTTTGGAGACTGGTTGTAAAATATACGCTTAGATTATACACTTGCAGACTTTAGAAATTGATATTTTATCAACCCCTTTCCTCATATTTCACTCTGACAGTCAAATACACCTGAGGCATTCCTTGTCAGTCCATATTTTTATGTACTAGTTTAAATATATTGCATAGCTGAAGATAAGAGTGCCTTCTATTTACTAATTAATTTTTCATGAGGTGCATATTACTCCAAGGGGCAGACTTTGGTTGTTCTGGAGAAAGACCCAAGTCAACTAAATCCAGTCAACTGAATCATCATCAGATGGTTGATAATTTTTAGAGTTCTCTTGTGGGATTTCACAGAATCATAGAATGGCTTGGGTTAGAAGGGACCTTTAAAGGTCATCTAGTCCAACCCCTCTGCAGAGAGCAGGGACACCTTCAACTAGATCAGGTTGCTCAGAGGCCTGTCCAATCTGACCTTGAATGTTTCCAGGGATGGGGCTTCTACCACCTATCTGGGCAACCCGTTTCAGTGTTTCACCACTTTAAACTACCCCAGTATTTCACCACCCTGATTTACCCTGTTCAGCTCAGATCCTATTGTTTTGCCTCAATTTTACAGAAACAAGCAAATGACCTTGTTGGCACTCTGATGAAGTGTACACCCCATTACATCCGCTGCATCAAACCAAATGAAACAAAGAAGTCTCGAGACTGGGAGGAGAGCAGGTATGGATAAGGAGATGATGTGATGAGAAACAGTGCTAATAGTCATAATTTGTAATCATACAGCCTATGGACAAACAGAAGCAGATATTCTAAAACCTTTGGAAATGAAATCTGGCATGACCTCTCCTAAACTTTGAAGATAAGCTGTGGTCAGTTTGCTTAAATCAGCAGCTAGTATATGCAGTTCTTTGCTTTTCTCATACAGTTATGAATAATCACTATTTGCATAACAGTAACACAATCGGTATAGTAAAGACTCTGTTTCTCCATGTAGAATTTGCACACCAAATGCATTGTACATCAATTCTAACTTCTGCTTTATGCTTTGAAAACACTTTCTGTTAGGCAGCCAAAAAGCCAGCAGGATGTCTGTATTTGCTTTACACTTACCAGAAAGTCTCTATAGCCAAGAATGTAGTAGGTTCTTTTTTTACTTCTTGATTTTTAAGTCTCATTAGCCAGCTCTCTAAAGAGAAGTCACTAGAATACCATATCAGGTGGTTTTATAGACATTAAATAGACGTCTAAATCAGTTTGCTTTATTGCATCTGTTTTAGGGCCTCTTTTAAGTATATGATGCTTTATAGCATCTTCCTGTTTCCTGAAAAAAGAGACTCTTCTTTTTTGCACTGAGGTAGATGATCAGTACGGTAAGTATGCTATGTGAAGTCTTAAGATAGATAACATTTATTACTATATATTGGTAAACGTGCTGACAAAGCAAGTGATTATTTCTATCACAGTGAAACAACTTGCAGAGTCTGATTAAAAGCATTCTTGACCATATCAACACCACCCCAGAATTCACTTGCTGCCTTTTGGCATGCAGGCTAGCACAATTACATGAAGATGTAGAGCACTACAGAAGCCACAATTGGGACTGCACTTGAAAGTGTCACTTAGGCCTTGACAGTAAATGTAGACCCTCTTTC
>NW_010332976.1:0-4022 GCF_000700745.2 Antrostomus carolinensis | reverse complement strand
TTTATTTTTATTATTAATAATAATTTTATTATTTATTTTTATTATTGACCATTTAATTTTCTTTTTAAACAAATACTTTTAAATTATTTTTAAATATTTATTTAATTTCTTTTATTCATTTTTTTTTAATTCCTGAGAAGACTTTATCAGTCGGAGCAGAATTTCCTGCCCTGGATCTTGAAGGCTCCGTCCGGAAATGACTCCGCTGCTTTGTCGGGAGTTGGGAGGGGAAGGAACGGATATAAGGGTGGGGGTTAAAAATATCCTGGTGTTTCCTCTTCCCACCCTGGAAAAAATTCCAATTACACATTCTGAGTTGATAGGGAAGAAGGTGAAAGCTCCTTCAATCCCTCAAAAAGAAGGATTTTTCCTTAAATCTCTCAAAATCTGGGATTTTTCCTTCAATCCCAAGTAGCGATGAGGTAGTATCATCCTTTCCCCTTCCATGAATCCCAGTCTGGGGGTACTGGGAGGACTGGGAGCAGCTAGAGCCGTGGGTCGGTGGGTGGGATGTGGTGGTGGAGCCATTAGGATGTGGTTGAATTTTCTGGGGAATAATTTTTTCCCTGAAGCTGAACGTTCTTCTCTGATCTGTGGTACCTGCTGGTGTCCCACCAGCTCCTCCCAGTAGGGTTTTGTGGGATAATGGGATGTGGGGGACATGGGGATGGGATGATGGGATGGGATGGGGTGGGGTGGAATGAGATGATGGGATGAGATGGGATGATGGGATGAGATGAGATGAGATGATGGGATGAGATGGGATGGGATGGGATGATGGGTTGGGATGGGATGGGATGATGGGATGGGATGAGATGATGGGATGGGGGATGAGGAGACACCACCCACCAATAATCCCAGTTTACCACTGGTAGCAAAAAATTGGTCTATTGGGGTGACAGGACGGGTTTGTGGATCACATCTGGATGCTCCTCTCCCCAGAAAATCAGTCCCAGGGGATGGAGGATCTGGTGTGGGATCATGGTGGGCTTCAGGGGTGTCCAGATGTTGGAGCCCCTTGGGAGAAGCAGCAGTTCCTTGGCTGAGGGGATGGATTTTTGGCTGGAGATTGTTCTTGGGAGGGAAACTGGGATGGGAGGGGACAACATTGTCCTACATCCGGAAGGTCCTTCCTGCAGCGAGGAAGGAGGAGAAACGTTCTCCTGACCCAACCTCCTGGTGAGAACTTGGGTTTTCCCTTGAGAACTGGGAGGTTCTCCAACAACTGGTGGGTTTTGATGGAGAAATGGCACCTGGGGTTGAGTCACGTCCCGTTTTCTTCCCTCTCCGGCTGCGGGCAGGTGTCTCCTCAGCCGTTCTAGAGGTGCACGTGGGGACGGGCTCAGTCTTCTCCGTGGAGGGACAAGGAGTGGTGCTGCCTGCCTGGTACACCAGCCACTCCCAGAAGAAGCCCTACGTCACCTGGCTGCTGGATAAGGAAGATGCTGACCCCTTCCAGGTGAGCGGTGGGGACAGAGGAGGACATGCTGGGAGGTGGCCATGGTGGGGAGGTGTCCATGATGGGATGAAGCTTCTGGTGTCCACCATGGGGAGGAGACCACCATGAGATGATGCCCATGGTGGAGGGGATCTTCATGGTGCCCATGATGGGGAGTTGCCCATGATGGGGAGATACTCATGGTGTCCATGATGAGGTGGTGCCCATGATGGGATGAAGCTTCTGGTGTCCATGATGAGGTGGTGCCCATGATGGGATGAAGCTTCTGGTGCTCACCATGAGGAGGAGACCATCATGAGATGGAGTCCATGGTGGAGGGGATCTTCATGGTGCCCATGTTGTGGAGGTGACCATGGTGGGAAGCTACTCACAATGGAGGGAACCTCGTGGTGCTCACAACAGGGACATGCCCACAATGGGGGGTTGATCATGGTGCCCACGATGGGGAGATGCTCGTGATGGGACAGTTGCTCATGGTGCCCATGATGGGGAGATGCTCATGATGGGACAGTTGCTCATGGTGGCCATGATGGGGAGAACTTGGGGTGCCCATGATGGGGAGATGCCCTCCATGGGTGGCTGCTCATGGGACCTACGCTGGTTCACATGCCATGGATGGAGTTGGCTCCCCAAAATTTGGGATCTGCGGGTAGTTTCACCTCCTGGAACACCATGAGTCGACCAAGCAGATGTTTTTCCTCCATGTAGATCCTGACCTACCTGGATGGAAGGGTGAAGGTAGAGGAGACGGAGTTGAAGCCCCGCGTTGGGTTCCTGCACCCCGTCCTCACCCACAACATCTCAGTGTTCATCAACTCCACCCAGGAGAGCGACTCGGGCCAGTACATGTGCACTGTCAACGTGGTGGATGATGTCACCAACACGGGCAAGAACGTTGGCGTCATCAACCTCACCGTCTTGGGTAAGGCTTGGCCAGGTCAACCTTGGCTTTCTTTGACTTCCCCCACCATGATGTCCTTGAGGACTCAAGTGGATGTCCACAGTGCCACCGGCTGTCCCCACCTGCCAGCTCCATGGCACCGCCACCGTGGGTGCCAACGTGACCTTGACCTGCACCTCCAAGAAGGGGAAACCCTCACCCATGTACCAGTGGCAACGTACGACCCCCACCCAACAGTTCTTCTTCTCTCCCATCCAGGGTAAGGTGACATCTTCTGCAGGTTGGTTGCGGGGGGGACATGGTGGGGTTGGAAAATCTTGGGAAGCTTCAACTGGTGGATCTTCTTGGTTTCATCATCATGAAACTTGATGAACATCAGGACCCTGCCATTCCTACCGGCAGGAGAACATCTCCTCCATCCTGCCCCAAGGAGGTAGGGTGGTGGGGGGGAGGTGACATGGGGTGGGGTGGCCATGGGGACATCACCCCAATTTCTTACCCTCAGACCAGACCAAGGGCACCCTCAAGTTGACCAACCTCTCCTTGGACATGTCGGGTCTTTACGTCTGCGTGGCCAAAAACCAAGCGGGTTCAACCGAATGCAGTGTCATCTTGGAGGTGCACTCAAGTGAGTACGTGTCCACCAGGCTGGGGACAGGGTGGGGGACACCATCTCCATCAGGTCCCCATGGGAATAAGGTGGGAGGTGACCAACCTTCCTCATCACCTCTCGGTCTTTCTCCAGCAGCAAGCACCAAAGCCGTCATCGCCGGCGCCGTGTTGGGTTCTCTGGGTGCCCTCGGCACCGTCATCTTCTTCGCCCGGCGTGTCGTCAGCTACCGGAGGAAGAAACGGGATGGACAGGAGGAGGCAGCCAATGAGATCAAGTGAGGAGCTCCTCCCAAATTGTCATTGTTAGGTTTCAGAGTTAACAGGAAGGAGGAGGTCTTAATTACTGCCCAGTCATCATTAGGTTTCAGGGTTAACAAGAAGGAGGAGGCTTTCATCCCTGGCCAGTCATCACTAGGTTTCAGAGTTAACAGGAGGAGGGAAGAAGTTTCTGCCTCTGACCAGTCATCATTAGGTTTCAGAGTTAACAAGGAGGAGGAGGAGGTCTTAATTGCTGCCCGGTCATCATCAGGTTTCAGAGTTAACAGGAGGAGGAATGGGGGTTCCATCTCTGGCCAATCACCATTAGGTTTCACAGTTAATGGATGGGGGGAGGAGATTTCCGTCTCTGGCCCGTCATCATTAGGTTTCAGAGTTAACAGGAGGGGGAAGGAGGGTTTCATCCCTGGCCAATCGTCACTAGGTTTCAGAGTTAAGATAGGGGAGGAGGTTTCCATCTCTGCCCAGCCATCATGAGGTTTCAGAGTTAACAAGGCCGTTTTTCACTTCCTTTTCCATCTGGCCGCCTTATTTTCGGGTCCATGAGCTTGGCACAACTTCGGGGGGGTCCCTATTGCTTTTTTTTGGGGGAGGGGTGACAGGATTTCCTGGTGACACTGTCCCCCTCCCCCTCCTCTCACCAGGGAAGATGCTGTGGCTCCTAAAACCCCATCGTGGGCGAGAAAACCACCGTCAGACACCATCTCCAAAACCAGCACCTTGTCCTCCATCACCCGAGAGAAACCCTACGGTGCCACCCCCCCCTCCGACACC